>NC_140995.1:235563492-235748492 GCF_052327205.1 Somniosus microcephalus | reverse complement strand
GGTCCATTTGAGATCAGAAGAGATGGTCAATAAATGGAGGACTACAGGTGCGCTCAAAGGTAAAAGATGGAAGCAGCCGGTTAGGCTGGAGAGAAACATGAAGAAATTGTGTCTCTGAAGAGCTGAAAAAAAGTCACTGTTCTTTTTGAAGGGCATATGAGGTCAAGACACTGAGAACCAAAGGTTATGAGTCGTCGGACTGAAGGCATTCGATCTAAAGAAAGTTAGCGAGCGTGGAGTGGAATCAAAAGCAAAAGAATGGATAAGGCTGAATGATGACTACAGGAGATTACTGATACGAAGAAACAAGAGTGGGAGAGGGTACAGGGCCCTGGGGAACTGCTGAGTTCATGGAAAAGACGATAAACTTTCAACTGGAGATAAAGACATTTAAAGGAAAACAAAACAGCCATGAACATAGCTTTGATGGTAGGTCATAGGACACTAAATTGTTTAGAATTGCATTGTGCCAAACCCTTTTAAGAAATTAGAGATGCTGAAGGTAAGAAGAATGGTTTACCAAAGTGTTCAAGAACAGGGTTGCAATATAGGCACTAAGATCAATGGCATGACTACTAATGATCATTCATAGATTAGGCCGGAACTTTCAAATGAATGGATAACTTGAGAATTAACTGCAGCTTCTAAAACTTCACTGGTAAGAGGGCAGTAGTCAGAATGGTAAGAAGGAAAGCTGGGTTGGCTCAACTTTAAAGGGCACATCGAAAACGCCGGAAGGAAAGTTGAAAATCCAATAGCATAGTGGGGATAAAACTTGGTTTCAGTCATAATAGTGGAACACAATACAGCAATGGGAAAAGGTTCTGTTACCCAGATCATTGTGATTAGAGGGGGAGGAGAAACCTTAACCAGAAAGGTCAGATTTGTCTTTAGGACAGCCAGCTACTGTACCACCAGGGTGGAGGAGAAATCACAGAAGCTGGGACAGAGCGGGAGCGAGAGGGAGTTTTAGTAAGAGACCAAAAAGAGTGCAGTTGCTAGAGGGGAGAGAATGACACGAGTTTATACTTTGACAAGTTGTGTTTAGCAACTCTGATCGTTATAATTATAGAAGCTGCGAGCAGAAATACCATCAGGTCTGAAAATTTCAGATTGATAAAGGACACCCAGTGCAATCGAGCTTTCACAAGAGGCAGAACAGCACGGCAAGGTTTAAAGAAAGAAAACTTGCATTTCATGATCTTTCATGACTTCAGGACGTCCCAAAGTGCTTTACAGTCAATGTAATACTCGAAGTGTCGTCACTGTTCCAATGTAGGAAACATGGCAGCCAATTTGTACACATCAAGGTCCCACAGACAGCAATGAAATAATTGACTAGATTATCTGGTTTTGGTGTTGTTTGAGGGATAAATATTGGCCAGGATACTGGAAGAACTCCCCTGATCTTTGAATGGTGCCGTGGGATCTTTAATGTTCACCTGTGAGGGCAGACGGTGCCTCAGTTTAATGTCTCATCCAAAGGACAACACCTCCGGCAGTGCAGCACTCCCTCGGTACGGCACTGAAGTATCAGCCTAGATTTTGTGCTTAAGTCTCTGGAGTGGGGCTCGAACTCAACCTGCTGAGGTGAGAGTGCTACCACTGAGCCAAGCTTGACACAAAGATTGAATCAATATGTAGTATCAACTCAGACAGAAGAGCAAGCATTAACAACTTACCAACTAATTCAGGACCCTTAGTGTTTAGCTTAATAATAAGGGGCTTTTTTCCCTCAGAGGCCGGTGTCGGGAGCGGAGAGAGCGGCGGTACAGTGACTATTTAAACTCACTTTCGCTGGCTTTTTCCTCAGAGGCATACCAATCTCACAGACTGGTGGTTCCAGAGCCACGTCACAATTCAAAAATGACGCGGGCAAGAGGAAGCAGCTGATTGGGTGAGTACGGCCAGCTGAGTATTTATACTCTATAGTTTGACAGTTAAGTCATGGCAGCACAGCTCGGCCCCGTGGCATGCTCCTCCTGCGCTATGTGGGAAATCAGGGACACTTCCTGTGTCCCTGACGACCTTGTGTGCGGGAAGTGTATCCAGCTGCAGATACTGGCAGACCGCATTGCGGCACTGGAGCTGCGAATGGATACATACTGGAGCAGTCGTGATGCTGAGCACATCGTGGATACCATGTTTAATGAGTTGGTCACACAGCAGGTAAAGGCTCCACAGGCAGGAAGGGAATGGGTGACCACCAGGCAGAGTAGTAGGCGCAGGCAGGTAGTGCAGGGGTCCCCTGTGGCCATCCCCCTCTCAAACAGATATACCACTTTGGATATTGTTGAGGGAGATGGCTTAAAAAAAGAGACAGAAGATAGAAGCAGGAGTAGGCCATTCGGCCCCTCGAGCCTGCTCCGCCATTCAATGAGATCATGGCTGATCATCGAAATTCAGTACCCTGTCCCTGCTTTCTCCCCATATCCCTTGATCCCTTTAGCCTTAAGAAATATATCCAACTCCTTCTTGAATATATTTAATGAATTGGCCTCTACTGCCTTCTGTGGTAGAGAATTCCACAGGTTCACCACTCTCTGGGTGAAGAAATTCCTCCTCATCTCTTGATGCGCTATCAATTCTAATAAGAGGCCGAGCAGAGTTCAGAACGACAGGCTTTTATTAACTACTGAATTGCACTTCAGACAGATCAGGACTATGCCTCTAGTGGACGACCGAATGCCTGGAGCTGCCATGCGGCCGTCCTTATACTCGGTAGCCGAGGGCGGAGTCAGCTGAGGCATAGTCAGACGTAACAGTGAAACAAGAGTGAACGACAACAACAACAACAACAGCAACAACAACAAGTGAACACAGTGAACTACAGTGGTTTACCACATTCACCCCTCGTTTAAAATTAAGTCCGGCGGGGTGAAGTGTATCAAAAGTTCGAGTAGGCGAGTCTGTCGGGCGGCCTCGTTTGCCGTCGAGATCTTCGTGGCGACGGTTGCGATGTTACAGCTTCCAACGACGCGTCTTGAGCGGGGTCGGGCACCGGTGTATCGTCCCCTTTGGTGTTGGGTGGGCGAGTGGTCCTGGGGTCGCGGCATGCCGTCTACTGGGGTGGAATGGATAGGGGTGAGAATTTGGTCTACTGAATTTTGGGCCGTGTCGAAGGGGGTCGTGGTGGAGGGCAATGGTGACGGGTCAGTGGACCCCGAGGGTGCCAGATCTCTAATGGAGACTGTATCCTCCCGCCCGTCCGAGTATGCCACGTAGGCGTACTGGGGGTTGGCATGGAGGAGGTGAACCTTCTCTACCAGGGGAGCCGTTTTGTGGGACCTTACATGTTTCCTCAGCAGGACGGGCCCTGGAGACGTCAGCCAGTGTGGTAGTGAGGTACCGGATGTGGACCTCCGGGGAAAAACGAACATTCGCTCATGGGGGGTGGCGTTGGTGGCCGTACACAGCAGCGACCGGATGGACATCCTGCCAACGGGAGGTCAGAAGGCCCCTAGATTTTAAGGCTAGGAGGGCCGCCTTCCAAACCGTCGCGTTTTCTCTTTCAACCTGTCCGTTCCCCCGGGGGTTGTAGCTGGTGGTCCGGCTTGAGGCAATACCTCTCATGAGCAGGTACTGACGGAGTTCGTCGCTCATGAAGGACGAGCCCCGGTCGCTATGAATATAGCTGGGAAAACCGAACAGAGCAAAGAGGTTGTGCAGGCATTTAATGACCGTAGCGGTGGTCGTGTCCGGGCAGGGGATGGCGAAAGGGAAACGGGAGTACTCATCAACTATGTTGAGGAAGTACACATTACGGTCAGAGGAGGGGAGGGGCCCTTTAAAGTCGACACTCAGGCGCTCAAAAGGGCGGGTGGCCTTGATCAGGTTTGCTCTGTCAGGCGTATAGAAGCGCGGCTTGCACTCTGCACAGACTGGGCAGCTCCTGGTCATGGTCCTGACCTCCTCGATGGAGTAAGGCAGGTTGCGGCCTTTAATGAAATGGAAGAACCTGGTGACCCCCGGGTGGCAGAGGTCGTTGTGGAGGCCCCGTAGTCTATCGATCTGCGCGGTGGCGCATGTGCCTCGCGATAGAGCATCTGAGGGTTCGTTGAGTTTCCCGGGCCGGTACAAGATGTCGTAATTGTAGGTGGAAAGTTCAATTCTCCACCTCAAGATCTTGTCATTTTTGATTTTGCCCCTCTGCTTGTTGTTGAACATGAAAGCGACTGAACGTTGGTCAGTAAGCAGGGTAAATCGTTTTCCAGCCAGGTAGTGCCGCCAGTGGCGCACCGCCTCCACAATGGCCTGGGCCTCTTTTTCCACAGAGGAGTGTCTGAGTTCGGAGCCCTGGAGGGTTCGTGAAAAAAAGGCCACGGGTCTTCCCGCCTGGTTAAGGGTAGCGGCCAGGGCAAAGTCGGATGCATCGCTCTCCACCTGGAAGGGGATGGACTCGTCTACCGAGTGCATGGTGGCCTTGGCAATGTCGTCTTTTATACGGTGAAAGGCTGAGCGGGCCTCCGCCGTCAGGGGGAAGGAGGTGGACTTGATAAGTGGACGGGCTTTGTCCGCATAATGAGGGACCCACTGGGCGTAATAGGAAAAGAAGCCCAGGCACCTTTTGAGGGCCTTGAGACAGTGGGGCAGGGGAAGTTCCATCAATGGGCGCATCCGGTCAGGGTCAGGGCCGATGACTCCGTGTTCCACCACGCAACCAAGGATAGCGAGGCGGGCTGTGCGGAATATGCACTTTTTCTTGTTGTACGTGAGGTTTAGGAGTTGGGCCGTGCGAAGGAACTTATCATGATTGGCATCATGGTCCTGCAGGTCATGGCCGCAGATGGTCACGTTGTCCAGGTAGGGAAACGTGGCCTGTAACGCATTCTCGTCGACCATCCGGTCCATCTCCCTCTGGAAGACGGAGACACCGTTGGTGACGCCGAAAGGAACCCTGAGGAAGTGAAAAAGACGGCCGTTTGCCTCGAAAGCTGTGTACTGGCGGTCCTCGGGGCGGATAGGGATTTGGTGGTATGCTGCCTTGAGGTCAATGGTCGAGAAAACGCGATATTGCGCTATCTTATTAACCATGTCGGCTATGCGGGGGAGAGGGTATGCGTCCAACTGGGTGTACTTGTTGATAGTCTGGCTGTAGTCAATGACCAGGCGCTGCTTGTTGCCAGTCTTAACGACTACCACCTGAGCTCGCCAGGGGCTGGTACTATCCTCAATAATCCCCTCTTTCAGGAGCCGCGTCACCTCAGATCTTATGAAGGATCTGTCCCCGGTGCTGTATCGCCTGCTCTTTGTGGCGATAGGCTTGCAGTCGCGGGTGAGGTTGGCGAACGGGGGGGGGGGGGGGTTGTGATTTTGAGGGTGGAGAGACTACAGGTGGGGCGCGGCGGGCAATTTAAAAACTGCTGGTTGCAGACAGTGAGCGGGGGAAGAGGTCCACCGTATGTCAAGGTGACGCTCTTAAAGTGACAATGAAAGTCCAACCCCAGCAGAACGGCAGCGCAGAGATGTGGCAGGACGAATAGCTTTACATTTTTATAAACGGAGCCCTTCACCGAGAGGGTCACTACGCAGTAGCCGCCGACGTCTGCTGAGTGAGATTTTGAGGCCATGGAGATCCGATGGCGCGTTGGCCGGACCGAGAGGGAATAATGCCGTACCGTATCAGGGTGTATGAAGCTCTCCGTGCTCCCGGAATCAAAAAGGCAAGTTGTGGCGCGGCCATTTACCTGGATGTCCATCGTGGACCTGGCTAGCTGATGGGGTCTGGATTGATCCAGCATAATGGAGGCCGCTGTGGAGTCGGGAGCGTCGCTGTAGAACCCCGGTGAGGCGGCGGTGGGTGAGTCGGGGGCCCGTTGGCAAAATGGCGGACAAAATGGCGGCGTCGGAGAAGAAGGACAAAATGGCGGCGCCCATGACGATCCCGATCCCCACGAGGCTGGAGGAAGGCAAGATGGCCGCTCCCACGAATCGCACGCGGCGCTGCTGGAGGTAGGGGTCTTCTGACTTCTGCAGACGCCAGCGTAGTGTCCCTTCTTACCGCAGGCAGAGCAGACCGCGTTTTTCGCCGGGCAGCGCGCCCTGGGGTGTTTGGTTTGGCCACAGAAATAACATTTCTGGCTCGGGCGGGACATCGCTGCAGCAGTTGAGGCCGGGGCCCGTGGCGGCGCCGCGTCCCAAGATGGCGGCGGCTGCGGCATCCATGAGGCGGCCGCGCGGTCCGGGGAGTAGGCCTCCATGTTCCGGTGGGCTACGTCCAACGAAAGGGTGAGTGAAATCGCCTTCTTCAGGTCGAGCTTGCTACTTTCCAGCAATCGCTGCCGTGTGTGAATGGACCTGAGGCCCGCAACGAGGGCGTCACGGATGAGCTCCTCTGTATGTTCCGTGGCTGATACTTGCTTGCATTCGCAGGCTCGGCCGAGTTCCTTCAGCGCCCGTATGTATGCTTCTGTGGGTTCCCCGGGCTGTTGTTTGCGAGACCCCAGGAGATGTCTTGCGTAAACATAGTTGACCGGGCGTGCGTATTGCTCCTTCAAAATGTCGATAGCCCCCTGGTAGCTCGTAGCATCCCGGATAAGGGCAAAAGCTCGGTGGTTTACTTTAGAATTCAGCACCCTGAGCTTGTCGGCGTCGGTCTCGCCGGATGCAGCCAGAAAGGACTCAAAACAGTTCAGCCAGTGCGAGAACTTAGCAGTCGAGTCCGGTTCTTGCGGGTCGAGTTCCAGGCACTTGATCTTAAGTATCTGCAGCATCGTTATTATTATTATTTTTTTTTTTCCAGTAGTTAATAAAATTGATGCGCTATCAATTCTAATAAGAGGCCGAGCAGAGTTCAGAACGACAGGCTTTTATTAACTACTGAATTGCACTTCAGACAGATCAGGACTATGCCTCTAGTGGACGACCGAATGCCTGGAGCTGCCATGCGGCCGTCCTTATACTCGGTAGCCGAGGGCGGAGTCAGCTGAGGCATAGTCAGACGTAACAGTGAAACAAGAGTGAACGACAACAACAACAACAACAGCAACAACAACAACAACAAGTGAACACAGTGAACTACAGTGGTTTACCACACCTCTGTCCTAAATGGCTTACCCCTTATCCTTAGACTGTGACCCCTGGTTCTGGACTCCCCGACCATCGGGAACATCCTTCCTGCATCTAGTCTGTCTAGTCCTGTTAGAATTTTATAAGTTTCAATGAGATCCCCTCTCGTTCTTCTAAACTCCAGCGAGTACAAGCCCAATCGACCCAATCTCTCCTCATACATCATTCCTGCCATCCCAGGTATTAGCTTGGTGAATCTTCGCTGCACTCCTTCCATGGCAAGAACATCCTTCCTCAGATAAGGCGACCAAAACTGCACACAATACTCAAGATGTGGTCTCACCAAGGCCCTGTACAACTGCAGCAAGACATCCTTGTTCCTGTACTCAAACCCTCTCGCTACAAAGGCCAACATAGCATTTGCCTTCTTAACCACCTGCTGCACCTGCATGCTTACCTTCAGCGACTGGTGCACAAGGACGCCCAGGTCTCGTTGCACTTCCTCTTCTCCCAATCTATTGCCATTCAGATAACAATCTGCCTTCTTGTTTTTGACACCAAAGTGGATAACCTCGTATTTATCTACGTTATATGGCATCTGCCATGCTTCTGCCCAATCATACTGGAGTTTCTTGGCATCCTCCTCACAACACACACGCCCACCCAGCTTTGTGTCGTCTGCAAACTTGGAGATATTATATCTAGTTCCCTCATCCAGATCATCATTAATATACATCAGGCTTATCAGGGGAAGGCAGCAGCAGCCGCCAACTTCCTGGCACCATGGGTGGTTCTGCTGCACAGGATGGGAGGAAAAAGAGCGGGAGAGCTATAGTGATAGGGGATTCTATTGTAAGGGCAATAGATAGGCATTTCTGCGGCCGCAAATGAGACTCCAGGATGGTATGTTGCCTCCCTGGTGCAAGGGTCAAGGATGTCTCGGGGCGGCTGCAGGGCATTCTGGAGGGGGGAGGGTGAACAGCCAGTTGTCGTAGTGCATATAGGTACCAACGATATAGGAAAAAACAGGATGAGGTCCTAAAAGCTGAATATAGGGAGTTAGGAGGTAAATTAAAAAATAGGACCACAAAGGTAGTAATCTCAGGATTGCTACCAGTGCCACGTGCTAGCCAGAGTAGAAATAGAAGGATATTTCAGATGAATACGTGGCTACAGGAATGGTGCAAGGGGGGGGATTCAAATTCCTGGGACATTGGAACCGGTTCTGGGGGAGGTGGGACCAGTACAAACTGGACAATTTGCACCTGGGCAGGACTGGGACCGATGTGCTAGGGGGAGTGTTTAAATTAAAATGGCAGGGGGGGGGGGGGGGGGGGTGTTGGGAACCTGTGCAAGGAGACAGAGGAAAGGGAAGCAAGGATAGAAACAAAAGACAGGAAGGAGAAAAGCAAAAGTGGAAGGCAGAGAAATCAAGGGTGTAAATCAAACAGGGCTACAGTAAATAATAATTCTAAAAGGACTTAAGAGTGTCAAAAAAACAAGCCTGAAGGCTTTGTGTCTTAATGCGAGGAACATTCGTAATAAGGTGGATGAATTAGCTGCGCAAATAGATGTTAACGGATATGTTATAATTGGGATTACAGAAACATGGCTCCAGGGTGACCAAGGCTGGGAATTCAGGAAGGACAGGCAAAAGGGAAAAGGAGGTGGGGTAGCATTGTTGGTTAAAGAGGAGATTAACACAATAGTAAGGAAGGATATTAGCTCTGATGATGCGGAATCTGTATGGGTAGAGCTGAGAAATACCAAGGGGCAGAAAATGTTAGTGGGAGTTGTATACAGACCCCCAAACAGTAATGCTGAGGTTGGGGATGGCATTAAACGGGAAATTAGAGATGCGTGCAATAAGGGCACAGCAGTTATCATGGGTGACTTTAATCTACATATAGATTGGGCTAACCAAATTAGTAACAATGCTGTGGAGGAGGAATTCCTAGAGTGTATACGGGATAGTTTCCTGGACCAATATGTCGAGGAACCAACTAGAGATCAGGCTATCTTAGACTGGGTATTATGTAATGAGAAAGGATATATTAGCAATCTTGTTGTGCAAGGGCCCTTGGGGAGGAGCGATCATAATATGATAGAATTCTTCATTAAGATGGAGAGTGAAGTAGTTGACTCGGAGACTAGGGTCCCGAATTTAAATAAAGGAAACTATGATGGTATGAGGCGCGAGTTGGCTAGGATGGATTGGGGAACGTTACTTAAAGGGTTGACGGTGGATAGGCAATGGCAAACATCTAAAGATCACATGGATGAACTACAGAATTTGTTCATCCCTGTTTGGCATAAAAATAAAACAAAAAAGGTGACTCAACTGTGGCAAACAAGGGAAATTAGGGATAGCATAAGATCCAAGGAGAGGACATATAAATTGGCCAGAAAAAGCAGCAAACCTGAGGATTGGGAGCAGTTTAGGATTCAGCAAAGGAGAACAAAGGGGGAATTAAGAGGGGGAAAATTGAATATGAGAGTAAGCTTGCAGGGAACATAAAAACTGACTGTAAAAAGCTTCTATAGATATGTGAAGAGAAAAAGATTGGTGAAGTCAAGCGTAGGTCCCTTGCAGTCAGAATCAGGGGAATTTATAATGGGGAACAAAGAAATGGCTGACCAATTAAATACATACTTTGGTTGTGTCTTCACAAAGGAGGACACAAATAACCTCCCAGAGATGTCGGGGAACATAGGGTCTAATGAGAGGGAGGAACTGAATGAAATCAGTATTTGTAGGGAAATGGTGTTAGGGAAATTGATGGGATTGAAGGCCAATAAATCCCCAGGGCCTGATAATCTACATCCTAGGATACTTAAGGAAGTGGCCTAGGAAATAAGATGCATTGCTGGTCATCTTCCAAAATTCTATCGACTCTGGAACAGTTCCCATGGATTGGAGGATAGCTAATGTAACCCCACTATTTAAAAAAGGTGGTAGAGAGAAAACAGGGAATTATAGACCGTTAAGCCTGACATCGGTAGTGGGTAAAATGCTAGAGTTCATTATAAAAGATGTAATAGCAGAGCACTTGGAAAACAGTGACAGGATCGGACAAAGTCAACATGGATTTACAAAAGGTAAATCGTGCTTGACTAATCTACTGGCACTTTTTGAGGATGTAACTGGTAGAATAGATACGGGAGAACCAGTGGATGTGGGTTTTTTTTGGACTTTCAGAAGGCTTTCGATAAGGTCCCGCATAAGAGATTAGCGTGCAAAGTTAAAGCACATGGGATTGGGGGTAAGGTACTGACTTGGATAGAGAGCTAGTTGGCAGACAGGAAGCAAAGAGTTGGAATAAACTGGTCTTTTTCCGAGTGGCAGGCAGTGATTAGTGGGGTACCGCAGGGATCGGTGCTAGGACCCCAGCTATTCACAATATATATTAATGATCTAGACGAGGGAACTAGATGTAATATCTCCAAGTTTGCAGATGACATAAAGCTGGGTGGGCGTGTGTGCTGTGAGGAGAATGCAGAGAAACTCCAGTATGATTTGGACAGGTTGGGTGATTGGGCAGATGCAGTATAATGTGGATAAATGCAAGGTTATCCACTTTGGTGGCAAAAACAGGAAGGCAGATTATTATCTGAACGGCAATAGATTGGGAAAAGGGGAAGTGCAACGAGACCTGGGTGCCCTTGTGCACCAGTCGCTGAAGGTAAGCATGCAGGTGGAGCAGGTGGTTAAGAAGGCAAATGGTGTGTTGGCCTTCATAGCGAGAGGATTCGAGTACAGGAGCAAGGATGTCATGCTGCAGTTGTACAGGGCCTTGGTGAGACCACACCTTCAGTATTGTGTGCAGTTTTGGTCGCCTTATCGGACCTGGGTGTTCTTGCCATGGAGAGAGTGCAGCGAAGATTCACCAGACTGATACCTGGGATGGCAGGAATGACATATGAAGAGAGATTGGGTCGATTAGACTTATATTCGCGAGAGTTTAGAAGAATGAGAGGGGATCTCATTGGAACTTATAACATTCTAACAGGACTAGACAGACTAGATGCAGGAAGGATGTTCCTGATGGCGAGGAGTCCAGAACCAGGGGTCACAGTCTAAGGATAAATGGTAAGCCATTTAAGACTGAGATGAGGAGGAATTTCTTCACCCAGAGAGTGGTGAACCTGTGGAATTCTCTACCACAAATGGCAGTTGAGGCCAATTCATTAAATATATTCAAGAAGGAGTTAGATATATTTCTTAAGGCTAAAGGGATCAAGGGATATGGGGAGAAAGCAGGGACAGGGTACTGAATTTGGATGATCAGCCATGATCTCATTAAATGGTGGAGCAGGCTCGAGGGGCCGAATGGCCTACTCCTGCTCCTATCTTCTATGTTTCTATGTAATTCCTTCAAAGTTTGGGCAGTTTGAAAGCAATGCTCTGTGTAAAAAAAAAAAGATAACTGGATTTTTGGTTCCAAATGTACAAGCAGAATCTCCATTCACAAGATTTGTTCACAAATTGTGCCGGATTAAAACATTTCAAGACGCAATGGTTACATTTTCAGAGCTGACTGACAGTACAATGGAGCAGATCCTCCTCGAGTCTCTTACCAGATCAACATATTCAGTGATCATGTAGTGGGGCTCCATTTCACGGCACAGGCCCAGCAATCTCACGACATGGTTGTGATTCATTTTACTGAACATCTCGAACTCTCGACGGAATTCTAGCTGCAGCTGTTCGTCCCGTGTGGTCAGACTCTTCACGAGGACCACCATCTCTGGCTCACCTTTGTCGATCCCTTTGGCTTTGGCCAAGAAGACCTCGCCGTACTCTCCTTTTCCTGCAATTACAAATGTAAAAGCAAAGGTTGAATGGTGTGTCAAATTTAAAACATCAGCACCATATATTGAGGGGAATCATTTGTTTTTGACAGAATGTATGTTTTAGCGGAAATAAAATTCCACAGTCTGCAGACACAGAAGTAAAAATTGGTCAAGCCACTAAAAATAGGCATGATCAAGGCGCTGCAGTAAAGTGCTCCATTGACATGGACCACTCAGTAATCATAGCATGCAGGTTCCAGCACATTGAGTATCCTTCTCAGGTGGGAGAGTTTCTTTTGGAGAAACACTTGAAGGCCAAGTATTTCCTCATGGGAACACTCACCCCTCCGCTGCAGATGCTTACTTAGGCTGTGATACAATTGCACAAGAATTAACAGCCCAAGTACCTGAAAGGCAAGTTCCTGGCCCTGGTAGACATCATAGCTGAGACAGATTTAGTTCTCAATGTCCATGCACATGTAAGTGATTGAACAGCAGTTAGAAATATGAACCCTGGCTCATTTGTTCTAGCTCCTTAAATCAACTGTAGCCGATCTCAATCGGTATGTTAATGTGAAGCTAACACAGCACAGAACAAGATTGAACCTGCGACCTTCCTGGCTTGTAACATTCAGCACCATATCATAAAGTACACTTACACATCAAGTCTGCCATTGAGGGTGGGCAGTATATTTTTAAATCCCTCATTGCTAAAGTTACTGCCCGATGTGGAAATAAGCCATAAAAAAAGTCTAGGTTCAACCCCCAGTTTGTGTTCCTTTAACTCTGCACCAACAGTATTCAATGTGGGAAGACTGTTCAAACGTATAGAATCCTTACATAGCAAACAGAGGAGACTTGCAGGCCCATAAGCGTGGGCTGGAGTGAAGCCCAGGTCTCAAAAAGTTAAAAAGCCAGTATGTTAACCCACTAGGCACCCAACAAAATATGTTTCCTTGAACAGAGATCGCCATGTGAATTTAAGGCTTAACCTCAGTTTTCTCTACCTCCACTTCAATTTTTAAGAAGGCAGTCAGTCATCTTGAGAGCAGATAGCATGCCAATAGGGCATTTGTTGAAACACCCTCTGTTTAGCAGACCTTACAAAATATGTAACCGGTGATACTACGCAATTGTTACATGTCATGGCAAGTAGTGGAGAAATCAGATTCCTACTCAATAGGTTCACACATCACTACTGTCTGCAATGTTTATTGAAATTATATAATGGTGTTCCATTAGTATATTGCAATATTCCAACATCGCACCTCTGATCTGGCACACGATTACCATGATTACAATAGTGGAGACATTAGACAAAATAGCTGCAACATGTGTTGTAGGATATTGGCCATCTCACAATCTTTACATTCATGTTATGGCAGGAATTTGTCAATTTAATTGCTGGAAAAAGACAGTGGGAGAAGAGAGGTGAGGGAATTTCTTAAAAGAGTTCCCCTTCCTTACACAAATCATGTCTTCACTACATACCCAGGGTTGTGATTGTCTGGAGGTTTGAACGAGGAAAGTGCAGTTTATCGTGCATGCTGTGGCGCTTGTTGGGCACGACAGTCATACTGATGTTGTTAATGGATGCCTCCTCCTGAATCTCAGCCATTAGCTGGCCATTCTGCTGCACAGTCCCACCTGTACATTCAAAGGGGAAAAAAATGAAGCTGTAAAAACATGCGTTTAATCCAGCTATATGTACCGTTATAGTAGAAACTTAGAAAATAGGAGCAGGAGTAGGCTATTCGGCCCCTCGAGCCTGCTCCGCCATTTAATGAGATCATGGCTGATCATCCAAATTCAGTACCCTGTCCCTGCTTTCTCCCCATATCCCTTGATCCCTTTAGCCTTAAGAAATATATCTAACTCCTTCTTGAATATATTTAATGAATTGGCCTCAACTGCCTTTTGTGGTAGAGAATTCCACAGGTTCACCACTCTCTGGGTGAAGAAATTCCTTCTCATCTCTGTCCTAAATGGCTTACCCCTTATCCTTAGACTGTGACCCCTGGTTCTGGACTCCCCCGCCATCGGGAACATCCTTCCTGCATCTAGTCTGTCTAGTCCTATTAGAATGTTATAAGTTTCAATGAGATCCCCTCTCATTCTTCTAAACTCTAGCGAATATAAGCCTAATCGACCCAATCTCTTCTCATATGTCATTCCTGCCATCGCAGGTGTCAGTCTGGTGAATCTTCGCTGCACTCCCTCCATAGCAAAAACATGCTTCCTCAGATAAGGCGACCAAAACTGCACACAATACTCAAGGTGTGGTCTCACCCATAATCCTTTACAAACACACACACACTTGCATCCATACATAAAACAATTTTCCATTCATACATTTTGCTTTCTAATTTAATCCCTGCATTCTCATGGCAGGTGAAGTATCATACAGCACAAATATATTTAACTGCTAAAACTGCTCCCGTCTCAGGAGAGTGACCTCTACACATCTCTCCACGGCGCCCCCCCCCCCCCTCCCAAATTCAACATTTCTGATAGGTACCAGTCTTGGTAGGGTTGCTGCGTAACACAAACCTCTGATTCATACTGAGTGCAAATGTTGCAGGTTAAAGTCTGCACATTTATTTTGCAGAAACAAGGATCTTTAACCTGAAAGCAGATTGATACAGCCACATTTTCATGGATGTACATGCAGTCAAGTTCATTAAAAGCACAGCTAACAGAGGGAGAACTGTGTGGTTGCTGCAAGATTGAAGCATTTTAAATGTGGTATCAAATGGGAAACCTCAGTCATACAATTAAAAAGGAAGGCTGCTGCATTATAAAGAAAACACCCCCAAGGGTGTTTGAGGCTGTTGCTCACTACCAGCCATTGGTGATCACATAACAATTCTCCAAGTACCATTCCAGCCTGGTATCCCATCTGCAAAGAGGCTGTCCCTGACCTGCAAGTGATACATTATTGCACACAGTATTCAGTTAATGCCATTGATGCCAACGCTTCCAACAGCATGACTGAGACTAACAAACACCAAAAGGTAGGGAGGGAGTGAGTGCAACAAGCCTAGTTCTTACAAATGCTATCATCTGAATACTAACATTAAATTACAACCATGTCACTCACCCCCACCCACCGCACAGTTCCAGAGCTTTTGGAACTAAATAAACAGAGATTACCATTTACTTCTTGATCCTGGTCAAAAAGACCCTCCGTTCCAAATTTTTCCTGCCCTCTTCTGCAGGCCCCAACCCTCGCTGGAGTGTGGGTCTACACGTGCCAGAAGCCCTGTACCCAAATGGCCATTTTTGCCATATTTACCTAAACAATTGGGAGAGATATCAAATCAGCACGCGATTGTAAACTCGCCTCACTCCCACACAAGTACACTTTCCAGTTGGGGGGCCACTGGTCAATGAGCACCAGCAGTGCATTCTAAATCATCATAACTCGCTGCGTAATTTTTTCCCTCACGTCGCCTCTGGTTCTTTAGCCAATTACCTTAAATCCGTGTCCTCTGGTTACTGACCCTTCTGCCACTGTAAACAGTTTCTCCTTATTTACTCTATCAAAGCTGTTGATGATTTTGAACACCTCTATCAAATCAGCTCTAAGGAGAACAGTCCCAGCTTCTCCACTCTATCCAGATCACTGAAGTCCCTCATCCCAGGTATCATTCTAGTAAATCTCCTCTGCACCCTCTCCAAGGCCTTGATATCCTTCCTAAAGGGCGGTGCCTAGAATTGGCCACAATTCTCCAGCTGAGGCCTAACTAGTGTTTTATAAAGGTTTATCGTATCTTCCTTGCTTTTGCAGTTTATACCTCTATTTATAAAGCCAAGGATTAAAGGCAAATCGTGTTTAACCAACTTGATCGAGTTTTTTGATGAGGTAACAGAGGGTTGATGAGGGCAATGCAGTTAACGTGGTGTACATGGACTTCCAAAAGGTGTTTGATAAAGTGCCACATAATAGGCTTGCCAGCAAAGTTGAATCCCATGGAATAAAAGGAACAGTGGCAGCATGGATACGGAATTGGCTAAGCGGCAGGAAACAGAGAGTAGTGGTGAACCGTTGTTTTTCGGACTGGTAGAAGGCATATAGTGATGTTCCCCAGGGGTCAGTACAAGGACCACTGCTTTTCTTGATATATATTAATGATTTGAATGTGGGTGTACAGGGCACAATTTCAAAATTTGCAGATGACACAAACCTTGGAAGTATAGTGAACAGTGAGGAGGATAGTGATAGACTTCAAGAGGACATAGACAGGCTGGTGGAATGGGCGGACACGTGGCAGATGAAATTTAACGCAGAAAAGTGCGAAGTGATACATTTTGGTAGAAAGAATGAAGAGGAGAGGAAATATAAACTAAAGGGTACAATTCTAAAGGGGGTGCATGAACAGAGAGACCTGGGGATAAATGTGCACAAATCGTTGAAGGTGGCAGGGCAAGTTGAAAAAGCAGTTAAAAAAGCTTACGGGATCCTGGGCTTCATGAATAGAGGTATAGAGTACATAAGTGTGGAAATGATGATGAACCTGTATAAACACTGGTTCGACCTCAACTGGAGTATTGTGACCAATTCTGGGCACTGCACTTTAGGAAGGATGTGAAAGCCTTAGATAGGGTGCAGAAAAGATGTACGAGAATGATTCCAGGGCCGAGGGACTTCAGTTACGTGGATAGACTGGAGAAGCTGGGGTTGTTTTCCTTACAGCAGAGAAGATTGACAGGAGATTTGATAGAGGTGTTCAAAATCATAAGGAGTCTGGACAGTGCAGATAGAGAGAAACTGTTCCCATTGGTAGAGGGGCCGAGAACCAGAGGACACAGATTTAAGGTGATTGGCAAAAGAACCAAAGGTGACATAAGAAAAAACTTTTTTACGCAGCGAGTGGTTAGGATCTGGAATGCACTGCCTGAAAGGGTGGTGGAGGCAGACTCAATCACGGCTTTCAAAAGGGAGTTGGATAAGTACCTGAAAGAAAAAAATTTGCGGGGCTATGGGGAAAGGGCGGGGGAGTGGGACTAGCTGAGGTGCTCTTGCAGAGAGCTGGCATGGGCTCGACAGGCCGAATGGCAGCCTTCCGTGCTGTAACCATTCTATAAGCATCCCGTCTGCCTTTTTAACAGCCTTCTCAACTTGTCCTGCCACCTTCAAAGATTTGTGTACATACATCCCCAGGTCTCTGTTCCTGCACCTCTTTTAAAATGGTACCATTTAATTTATATTACCTCTCCTCATTCTTCCTACCAAAATGAACCACTTCACACTTCTCTGCGTTACATTTCATCTGCCAAGTATCTGCCCATTTCAGCAGTCTGACTACGTCCTCCTGGAATCTGTTACTATCCTCCTCACTGTTTTACTACATTTCCAAATTTTGGGTCATCTGCAAACTTGGAAAATATGCACTGTATACCCAAGTCAAGGTCGTTAATATATATCAAAAATAGCAGTGGTCCCAACACTGACCTCTGGGGTACACTTCACTCTAGTCTGAAAAAACAACCATTCATCACTGCTCTCTGTTTTCTGTCCCTTAGCCAATTACGTATCCACGCAGCCACTGCCCCTTTAATCCCATGGGAATCAACTTTACTAATAATTCTATTATGTGGTACTTTATCAAACACCTTTTGAAAGACAATATACACATCAACCGCACTAGCCTCATCAACCCTTCCCGTTACTTCATCAAAGAACTCAATCAGGTCAGTCAAACACGATTTGCCTTTAACAAATTCATGCTTGCTTTCATTTATTAACCCATATTTTTCCAAGTGACAATTGTGTCCCGGATTAATGTCTGTCAAAGTTTCCCCACCACTGACATTAGGCTGACTGACCTGAGAGAGAGTCAGAGTTATACAACACAGAAAGAGGCCCTTCGGCCCATCGTGTCCGCATCGGCCATCAAGCCCCATCTATTCTAATCCCATTTTCCAGCACTTGGTCCGTAGCCTTGTATGCTATGGCGTTTCAAGTGCTCATCTAAATGCTTCTTGAATGTTGTGAGGGTTCCTGCCTCAACCACCCTCTGGGTGAAAAAGTTTTTCCTCAAATCCCCTCTAAACCTCCTGCCCCTTACCTTGAATCTATGCCCCCTGGTTGTTGACCCCTCTACTAAGGGGAAAAGTTCCTTTCTATCTACCCTATCTATGCCCCTCATAATTTTGTACACCTCAATCAGGTTCCCCCCTCAGCCTTCTCTGCTCTAAGGAAAACAACCCCAGCCTGTCCAGTCTCTCTTCATAGCTGAAGCGTTCCATCCCAGGTAACATCCTGGTGAATCTCCTCTGCACCCTCTCCAATGCAATCACATCCTTCCTATAGTGTGGCGACCAGAACTGCACACAGTATTCCAGCTGTGGCCTAACTAGCGTTTTGTACATCTCCATCATAACCTCCCTGCTCTTATATTCTATGCCTCGGCTAATGAAGGCAAGTATCCCATATGCCTTTTTAACCACCTTATCTACCTGTCCTGCTGCCTTCAGGGATCTATGTACATGCACACCAAGGTCCCTCTGATCCTCTGTCCTTCCTAGAATCCTACCATTCATTGTGTATTCCCTTGCCTTGTTAGTCCCTCCAAAATGCATCACCTCACACTTTAAGGTTAAATTCCATTTGCCACTGTTCCGCCCATCTGACCAACCCGTCTATATCGTCCTGTAGCCTGAGGCTACCCTCCTCGCTATTTACCACTCCACCAATTTTCATGTAATCTGCGAACTTACGGATCATACCTCCTACATTCATATCTAAATCATTAATGCACACTACAAACAGCAAAGGACCCAGCAGCGATCCCTGCGGTACACCACTGGACACAGGCTTCCAGTCACAAAAACAACCTTCGACCATCACCCTCTGCCTCCTGCCACTAAGCCAATTTTGGATCCAATGTGCCAAATTGCCCTGGATCCCATGGGCTCTTACCTTCTTGGCCAGTCTCCCATGCGGGACTTTGTCAAAAGCCTTACTGAAGTCCATGTAGACTACATCAACTGCACTACCCTCAGCCACGCACCTAGTCACCCCCTCGAAAAATTCAATCAAATTGGTTAGACATGATCTCCTCCTGACAAAGCCATGCTGACTATCCTTGATTAATCCTTGCCTCTCCAAGTGGAGACTAATTCTGTCCCTCAGAATTTTTTCCAATAATTTCCCTACCACAGATGTTAGGCTCACTGGCCTGTAATTCCCTGGTTTATCCCTACTACCCTTCTTGAATAATGGTACTACGTTAGCTGTCCTCCAGTCCTCTGGCACCTCCCCTGTGGCCAGAGAGGTTCTGAAAATTTGTGTCCAAGCCCCTGCAATCTCCTCCCTTGCCTCACACTGCAGCCTGGGATACATCTCATCTGGGCCTGGGGATTTATCCACTTTTAATCCCGCTAAAACCGCTAGTACCTCCTCCCTCTCAATACTAATTTGTTCAAGTATATTACAATCCCCCTGCCTGATTTCTATGCCTACATTGTCCTTCTCCAAAGTGAACACAGATGCAAAATATTCATTTAAAACCTCACCCACATCTTCCGGCTCCACACACAGGTTGCCACTTTGGTCCCTAATGGGCCTTACCCTTTCCCTGGTTCTCCTCTTGCCCTTGGTATACTTATAAAACACTGTGGGATTTTCCTTTATTTTGCCCGCCAGTGTTTTTTCATGCCCCCTCTTCGCTCTCCTAATTTCTTTAAGTACCCCCCTGCACTTTCTATACTCCTCTTCCACTGTTTTCAGTCCTTTGTATCTGCCAAAAGCCTCCCTTTTATTCCTAATCCATTCTTGTATATCCCTTGACATCCAGGGTTCCCTGGGCTTGTTGGTCCCACCCTTGACCTTTACGGGAACATGTTGGCGTTGTACTCGTCTCTATTTCCTTTCTGAATGACTCCCACTGCTCTGATGTGGATTTTCCTACAAGTAGCTGATCCGAGTCCACTTTGGCCAGATCCTGCCTTATCATATTAAAATCGGCCTTCCCCCAATTTAGAACTTTTATTTTTGGTCCATCTTTGTCCTTTTCCATGACTACCTTAAATCTCACCGAATTATGGTCACTGACACCAAAATGCTCTCCTACTGACACTTCTACCACTTGCCCGGCTACATTCCCTAGAATTAGGTCCAGTACCGCCCCCTCTCTTGTAGAACTTTCTACATGCTGGCTCAAAAAGCTCTCCTGGATGCACTTTAAGAATTCCGCACCCTCTAAGCCTTTCACACTCTGACTATCCCAGTTAATATTGGGGAAGTTGAAATCCGCTACTATTATTACCCTATTATTGCTACACTTCTCTGAGATTTGCCTACATATCTGTTCCTCTATCTCCCCGACTGTTTGGGGGCCTATAGTGCACTCCCAGCAAAGTGCTCACCCCCTTTTTGTTTTTAAGTTCTACCCATATGGCCTCATTAGAGGAACCTGCTAAGATATCATCCCTCCTTACAGCAGTAATTGACTCCTTGATTAATATTGCGACACCCCCTCCTCTTTTACACCCCCTCCTCTTTTACACCCCCTCTGTCTCGCCTGAAGATTCTATACCCCGGAATATTGAGCTGCCAGTCCTGCCCCTCCCTCAACTATGTCTCTGATAGCAACAATATCATACTCCCATGTGTTCATCAACACCTTCAATTCATCTGCCTTACTTGCAAGACTCCTTGCATTAAAATAAATGCCATCCAGTCTTGCCATACTCACTTGTGCCGTTACATATTTGCTCTGCCTTCCAGACTGATTTGTTTTTTCCTCTATATTTGGCTGTGCATCACCCCCTACTATAGCTCCACTCCGTATGCCATCCCCCTGCCAAGTTAGTTTAAACCCCCCCTCCTCCCGAACAGCACTAGCAAACCTCCCCGCAAGGATGTTGATCACGTTCCAGTTCAGGTGCAACCCGTCCAACTTGTAGTTGGCGGGTTAATCCCTCTCCCCTTTTTAAAATGGGGGTCTAACATTTGCAGTTCTCTGGCACCTCCGCAATTTCCACCCTTACTTCCCTCAGTAACCTCGTATGCATTCCACCCGCACCGGGTGACTTTTCTACTTTGAGCGGTGCCAACCTTTTAAGTATCTCGTGTTTATCTATTTTTGTCCTATCCAATTTATCTACCCCTCCTCCTTTACTGTGACATTTACAGCATCCTCTACTTTCGTGAAGACAGATGCAAAGTACTCATTTAGTACCTCAGCCATGCCCTCTGGCTCCACAAGATGATCTCCTTTTTCATTCCTAATCGGCCCCACCCTTACTTTGATGATCCTTTTACTATTTATATGTTTATAATAAAAGGCTCTCTTTGCCCCTTTAGTTCCTTTTTTAGTTCTCCTCTACTTTCTGTATTCAGCTTGGTTCTCTACTATATTATGAGCCTGACACTTAAGTGTCCTTTCTTTGTTTCATTTTAGGAAAGTAAGCAAGACAATGGGGGGGTTGGGGGGAAGAGAGAATAAATTAGGCGCCTGGTGTCCAAACTTCACAAGATCACACCTTAAAACACAACCTACCCCTCCTCTTGCCCCATATTAATCCACAACATCATATATCTGCTGAAGCCAAGTTCTGCAGATGTCTCACCATTCAGCACCTCCATTTCAGGTTCTTCTCCCTCTGGCCCCTTCTGCAACCTCTTTGCCTTCCGCCGTTTTTTGCAATAGAACATAAGACCTAGTACAATGATAATGTAAGCGACTGCAGCTCCAACAGAGAGGCCAATTGTCTGGATCATCTTATATGGAGTATGCTGGTTTGCATTTTCGTCAAGAACAGCCGGTTTATCTGCAGGAACCATTAAGTAACGTTAGTTTTTTTTTTGCAAAGCCCCGATTGACAATCAATGCAGGAGTATAAAGTGACGAGGGGAATTGTGTAAATCAGCAGTCATTACTCACCGACAACATAGAGAAAAGCATCTCGGTGCTGGATATTGCAGTTGTTGCCAGCGATACAGGTGTATTTCCCAGTATCCTCTGCACTGACATCATAGATTACCAGGGAACCATTTGCCACTTTCTGCACCCTGGGATAAAGTATTCAAAAACAAACCATTAGAAGAATCAGTTAAGGCTACTCAGTCAAAGGATTAATGTTTAAGGCAATATTCCAGATACCTGTCAACAGCACCAGCAGGTGTTTGTGCCAAACTGGGTACAGGACTGGTTTGTGCAGTTGAATATTTTGGAAGGCGTGTGAAGTTTGCAGACAGGTTGTGGGCAGGCCTAGTTCTAAGCTGCCAGATCACTGGGGAATGGCCAATGTTGCACTGTTGTTCACTACATTATATTGAAAGGGGAATAAAGTCTCAAAGTAACAAGGATATCTGTATCAGGTACAGAGCTCTGCAGGGAATACTACTCACAACGTTCCATCTTCACCATTACTTTTAAGAATGAGCCACATGAAAACTTTTATGAGTACCAAAGGCTCTCTTGGTAAATACACTACCAAGCATGAAACCGACTCCTACCGAAGGTTCCAGGTTTAGTTCATGGTCTGCGCTGAATTAACTGACGCTGGAGCAATGGTGGGAGCTAGGGAATGAGAAATTAACAGGATTCCTGTTCGTTATTAAATGACACCTGCTTAAAAAGCGTGTGTATATCTTTTGAGGACAGGATCAGATGCAACTGCAGTATCCCCTAGGCGGGCTAATGGTCCCTAGGTTTCCACATGAAGAAATTACCACTTTGGGTGAAGTACACACATCTACAGAACTATACCCCATCTTCAGGAGGAGAGAAAACTGGGTTAAAAAAAGAACACTTTCTCCTAGTGGTGGTAACATGTTGGAATGCGAATGAAAGGTCAGATCTGCAGCCACATTTCTACACAGAGTTTATTATTTTAGGGATACTGTCTGGAGCAGTGAAGCATGGATTCAGGTAGTTCACGGCTAAATTTAAACTGGAGTCTTAGTCCCCTCCTCACTGACCAGTGACTGAAGGTGATCGTCCCTGACAATTGCACTCCGTGTTGCTGTTGCCTGCCAGTAATCAGAGTGCCTCGTACCTCTGTGTGCCCTTGCTGGAGTCCAGGATCTTCTCCTTCACTTTCCAATGAATGTTCGGCTGGGGTTCCCCAGTGGCTTGACAGTTCAGCACCGCAATATATCCCTGGTACACCGTTGTGTTCTCGGGCTCCATCTTAAACTTCGGTAAAACTAGGGGAAAGGCACAGATAGGAAGTGTTGGTTTTGTGTGTGTGTGGTTTTTTTTTAATGAAAGATTATTCACTTTTTTAATGCATCAAAAGGAGATATTTCAGTACTAAAGGAATTAATCTGTTTTCTGGTTGTCCCTACTGCCAGCAGCAAGTACTCCCAGGTCTGGTAGAATCTAGGTTAGATACAGAGTAAGGCTCCCTTCCACTCTGTCCCAAAATGCCCAGATTCTGACCTGAGACCTCCCCGACCCCTGCCAGCATATGAGGAACAACAAAGAACTGGGTCGAGAGGACCCAAAACCAATTTTATATAGGACCATGAGAGCCTTTGATTTCAATCTGGAATGGAACGAAAGTGCGCCACCTAGTCGTCTTGTTGTTTAGATTAAAAATGTTATTTCCTTAGTTTGATTTTTAAAAGATTAAATAGAATTGCACAACTTTTTATAAATGTTACTGGATTTTAGCAATGCAAATTGTCAATGCGTTTAGATTTAACAAATCATCTGAGAAAAGTTGTTCAACCCTTCAAGGGCTGATTTGGAGGTTAACAACAAAACAACTTAGATTTACGTAAGAACATAAGAAATAAGAGCAGGAGTAGGCCATACGGCCCCTCGAGCCTGCTCAGTCATTCAATAAGATCATGGCTGATCATCGACCTCAACTCCACTTTCTCGCCCGATCTCCATATCCCTCGATTCCCCTAGAGTCCAAAAATCTATCTATCTCAGCCTTGAATATACTCAAAGACTCAACATTCACAGCCCTCTGGGGCAGAGAATTCCAAAGATTCACAACCCTCAGTGAAGAAATTCTTTCTCCGCTCAGTCTTAAATGGTCTACCCCTTATCCTGAGACTATGGGCCAGATTTTCATTGGGCTGGGAGGCGGGCTTTCAGGCGTGCTGGGGGCAAAAATCCCGAATTCGGGGGTCCCGACACCATCCCGCCCAAAACCCGCCTCCACGTAAGTTTCAAGGGAGGTGGGTACCCGCCCCGCACTGGGACCCACCGACCCGAGGCGGGAAGGGATTAGTGCCAATTAACTGCCTGTTAACAGGTAGTTAACAGGCAGTTTTTAGCCTAATCCCTATTTTGAGGGGTGTCGTATGGGATTCCCGACGGCTCCAAACCACGCCAGGTTAGAACAGGCGGGCCGTCGGGTTGAAGGACTTGGAGGGGGTCGCGATGTCGGTGTTCAGGTGAGTGATGGGTGCATGAGTGCAAAGGTAAGTGTGTTTGGTGTGTCTAAAGTGTGTAAAGAAGTTTTACTTACCTGTACTTACCTTAACAGCCTTTCTTCCTCTAGGCGTCGGGAGTCCATCACTCAGCTGGAACTGAAAGCTGAATGGCTGCGATCTGTCAAAAGTGACAGCCTTCAGCTTTCAGTGCCAGTTCTAACTGAGTCTGCGTAGAAGGACTCAGGTTAGAAGTCAGACTGTCAGTGTTTGACAGCTTCAAACAGCTGTGAAACACGGATATTTCATCTGTCAAAAACTCTTGACAGATGAAATTTCAGTCTGTGACGTCACCTGTTGCCGGGTGGCCCTTAATTGGCCTGCTGAGCCTGCTGGGCAGGCTCAACAAGGGAAAATCGCGTCGATTGGCCGGACGTCGATGGAGGCGGGACTAAAACCCGAAAGTTGTAGTCCCGCCTCCTTCCCGACAGCTTAATGAAAATTCAGCCCGATACCCCCTAGTTCGAGGCACTCCAGCCAGGGGAAGCAACCTCTCAGCATCTACCCTGTCAATCCCCTTCAGAATCGTGTATGTTTCAATGAGATCACCTCTCATTCTTCTAAACGCCAGAGAGTATAGGCCCATTCTACACAATCTCTCCTCATAGGACAACCCTCTCATCCCAGGAATCAATCCAGTGAACCTTTGTTGCACCGCCTCCAAGGCAAGTGTATCCTTCCTTAGGTAAGGAGACCAGAACTGTGCACTGTACTCCAGGTGTGGTCTCACCAAGGCCCTGTACAACTGTAGCAAGACTTCCTTACTCTTATACTCCAACCCCCTTGCAATAAAGGCCAACATGCCATTTGCCTTCCTTATTGCTTGCTGTACCTGCATGCTAGCTTTCTGTGTTTCTTGCATGAGGACACCCAAATCTCTCTGAACGCCAACATTTGAAAGTTTCTCACCATTTAAAAAATATTCTGTTTTTCTATTCTTCCTACCAAAGTGAATAACCTCACATTTCCCTGCATTATACTCCATCTGCCACCTTACTGCCCACTCACTTAGTCTATCTATATCCCTTTGCAGACTCTGTGTTCTCCTCACAGCTTACTGTCCCACCTAGCATTGTATCATCAGCAAACTTGGATACATTACACTCGGTTCCTTCATCTAGGTCATTAATATAGATTGTAAATAGCTGAGGCCCCAACACTGACCCTTGCGGCACCCCACTAGTTACAGCCTGCCAACCTGAAAAAAATCTGTTTATCCCTGCTCTCTGTTAACCAATCCTCTATCCATGCTACTGTACTATATTACCCCAAACCCCATGAGCCCTAATCTTATGCAATAACCTTTTATGTGGCACCTTATCGAATGCCTTTTGGAAATCCAAATACAGTATACTGCATCCACTGGTTCCCCTTGATCTACCCTGCTAGTTACATCCTCAAAAAACTCTCAATACATTTGTCAAACACGATTTTCCTTTCACAAAACCATGTTGACTCTGCCTAATCATGTTATGATTTTCTCAGTGACTTGATACTTAACAATGGATTCCAGCATTTTCCCAATGACTAATTTCAGGCTAACTGGCTTGTAGTTCCCCGTTTTTTTCTCTCCCTCCTTTCTTGAATAGCGGTGTTACATTTGCAACCTTCCAATCCGCTGGGACCATTTCAGAATCTAGGCAATTTTGGAAGATCAAAACCAACGCATCCACTCTTCAGCCACCTCCTTTAGAACCCTAGGATGTAGGCCGCCAGGTCCAGGGGATTTGTCGGCTTTTAGTTCCATTAGTTTCTCTAGTACTTTTTCTCTACTTATATTAATTACGTTAAATTCCTCACCCTCATTAGACCCTTGGTTCCCCACCATTTTTGGTATGCTTTTTGTGTCTTCTACTGTGAAGACAGATACAAAATATTTGTTTGATGTTTCTGCCATTTCCATATTCCCCATAATAATTTCTCCTGTCTCAGCCTCTAAGGGACCAACATTTACTTTTGCTACTCTTTTCCTTTTTACATACTTGTAGAAACTCTTACAATCTGCTTTTATATTGCTTGCTAGTTTTCACTCATTCTATTTTTTCCCCTTTTTATCAATTTTTTGGTTAACCTTTGCTGGTTTCTGAAACTCTCCCAATCCTCAGGCTTACTATTATTCTTTGCAACATGATAAGCTTCTTCTTTCAATCTAATGCTATCCTTAACTTCTTTAGTTAGCCACGGTTGGATCACTTTTCCTGTGGAGTTTTTGTTTCTCAATGGAATGTATTTTTGTTGAGAATTATGAAATATTTCTTTAAATGCTAGCCACTGCTTATCTACCACCATACCTTTTAATCTATTTTTCCAATCTACCTTAGCCAGCTGGCCCCTCATACCTATGTAATTGGCTTTATTTAAGTTTAAGACTCTAGTTTCGGACTTAGTCAAGTCACTCTCAAAATTAATGTAAAATTCTATCATATTATGATCATTCTGCCCCAGAGGATCCTTTACTATGAGATTGCTAATTAACCCTGTCTCATTACACAATACAAGATCTAAAATAGCCCGTTCCCTGGTTGGTTCCATGACATATTGTTCTAGGAAACTGTCCCGAATGCATTCCATGAACTCGTCCTCCAGACTACCTTTGCCAATTTGATTTGTCCAGTCGATATGAAGAAATAAAGTCCCTCAAGATTATTGCATTACTTTTGTTGCAAGCTCCTACTATTCCTTGATTAATATTCTGTCCAACAGTATAGCTACTGTTAGGGGACCTATATACTGCTCCTACCAGTGCTTTCTGCCCCTTGTTATTCCTTATCTCCAGCCATACTGATTCTACTTCCTGATCTTCCGAGCCAAGATCCTTTCTCGTTACTGTCCTTATGTCATCCTTTATTATCAGGGCTACTTCCCCTCCTTTTCCATTCTGCCTGTCTTTTTGAAATATCAAGTACCCTGGAACATTTAGTTCCCAACCTTGGCCACCTTGCAACCATGTCTCTGTAATGGCTATTAAATCAAACCCATTTATCTCTATTTGTGCCATTAGTTCGTCCATCTTGTTACGAATGCTTCGTGCATTCAGATAAAGAGCTTTTAATTATTTTTTTTTTACCATTATTCCCTGCTTTGACTTTATTCTCTGCTGCACTGCTACCATTAAACTCTGTCCCTTCCTGTCACACTCTGCTTATTTTTACCCAAATCGCTACACTGCTCTATTGCCTTGACCTTTCTCTTTCGATTTCTGAATTTCTCCTCACCTGACCTCTTCCCCCCATTTTTTTAGTTTAAAGCCCTATCTACAGCCCTAGTTATTCGATTTGCCAGAACGCTGGTCCCAGCCCGGTTTAAGTGGAGCCAATCTCGACGGAACAGCTCCCTCTTTCCTCGGTATAGCGTCTTTAACGTAGTAAAATGTCCCAAGGCGCTTCACAGGAGTATTATAAGAGAAATTTTTTTGACACTGAGCCACATAAGGAGAAATTAGGGCAGGTGACCAAAAGCTTGGTCAAAGAGGTAGGTTTTAAGGAGCGTCTTAAAGGAGGAAAGAGAGGTAGTGAGGCGGAGAGGTTTAGGCAGGGAATTCCAGAGCTTAGGGCCTAGGCAACAGAAGGCACGGCCACCAATGGTTAAGTGATTATAATCAGGGATGCTCAAGAGGGCAGAATTAGAAGAGAGCAGATACCTCGGGGGGGTTGTGGAGCTGGAGGAGATTACTGAGATAGGGAGGGGCGAGGCCATGGAGGGATTTGAAAACGAGGAGAATTTTGAAATCGAGGCGTTGCTTAACCAGGAGCCAATGTAGGTCAGCAAGCACAGGGGTGATGAGTGAACGGGACTTGGTGAGAGTTAGGACACGGGCAGCCACGTTTTGGTTAAGACTGCTTTACCACTGGTGGTCTGTGAAGATCACCCAAATAGGTAGACTGATTAAACAGGCTGACCGAAATGAGCAGGTGGTTGAAGTAGTGACAGAAACCATCTTACCTGCAACAATGAGGCGCACAGCTGCCCTGATTTTCCCTTGACTGTTTGATGCAATACATGCGTAGTGTCCAGCATCACTTTTGGTCACTTTGGTAAAATGCAATAATCCAGCTTCCTGCCTAATGTGAGGGGATATGCGACTTCCGTCTGTACGCACAGATATACCAGTTAGAGAATTTACAGAAGTTATTGCGAAGCCAAATGAAATACACAGCAAACAGGCATTGGAATAATCTAAAACTTCACCAAAAACAATGCCAGGAAAGGGAAGCAAATCATGACAACAAAGAAAAAGGCTCGACTGCTCACCAGGCGCATGAAGCGAGTCGCTGAGCCATCCACGGCGCACCGTGGCTGCAGTGTGTACCATCTACAAGATGCACTGCAACAACTCACCAAGGCTTCAACAGCACCTCCCAAACCGGCAACCTCTATGGACTGCAGCGGTTCAAGAAGGCAGCTCACCACCACCTTCTCAAGGGAAATTAGGGACGGGCAATAAATGCTGGCCTTGCCAGCGACGCCCACATCCCATGAATCAAATAAAAAAATCCCTGGTCTGTCCTATGTTAGCTGATATCAGCCAGTCAATGGTACAGGAACAATTGACCTGCATGCACCAGGACCCGGGGGGAAGAGAAACTTCAGCAGGATTTGTGTTCCCAGTGGTCAGCCTAGAATCCCTGCTAGAAGCAAGTGTGTATGGATCATCATTGACTGCAATTTCACCACACCCACACCCCCAGCTGACATTCACTGTTGAGCAAATGATCACTTGGCTGAGGTAACTGAGGGAAACATTCATCTGCGGAAGTGTAGACTAGAAAAGGATCATCGTATCCAAGAGAGGGGAGAAGTGAGAAAATTGGCAAGCAATTTTCCAATAAATGACTGAATTTCACATACATTTGTTTGAGTTAGTCCACTGTTTTCTGATGCAGTACTATTCAAAATCCATCAACACCGTAACAGAAACACATGCAGTATTAAGAACGACAATAGTCGCACCCTGCTGTTTCAGTGGGCAAAGGCTCCTAGTATGGTACTAAACCACACCAACCAAGAGACCTCCAGGCTTGATACTGGTTTGTGTTGGGTGAGCTGATATCAGCTGAGGCACCATTGTTTGGGAAGAGGTAAATGGATTCTGGCTCGTGATTGCTTTCCAATGTATCATGCATGAGTGAACACTAGTTGAGGACAGGTTCATTCTTGGCTAGGAGACCCTTCACAGGTGAAGAACCTGCTGACTCTTCCTCGCCAGGCGTACACATGAAGAAAGGCCAAATACACAAGGTACTGGATAGCATGGAGGTAAGGAGGAAATAATTTTTCAAAAAGCAAAACCATGGAATTGGCAGCATTTACTGAAATTCAATTTCAATACTGAATCGGCAAGCAATTTCTTTTAATTTTAAGAACAAAAATGGAAAAATTAAAGGCTTCTGCAGCGTTCATAAATCCCTCTCAGAGTTGGAAGTCCTTGTCCATTCGAGCTCACTACCCCAGACCAAGGGAACTGTGAAAGGAAAATAGCCGATCCTCTAGAGAAATCTATTTGTGTTCCAATTCTACTAATCTGAAACCCCAACTGCGCTATAGGGTTGGGGGTCAAGTTAATGCATCATTGTATGGAGAGAGCAAGCAGAGGCCAAGGTGACTCAGGGAAGGAAGAAAGCCGAAATGGAGGTGGACTGTGCGCAATCTTTGTACAGCTGCTAATAGCCAATTTCAGAATAATATTGACAGAGGTCCAAGGAGCAGGTAGTTTCCCTGTGGATGAAATGTGCCAAGGAAACACCAATGGGGATGGGGAGAAAATATTTGAGAGAATCCTATCCTTAAACACACAGGAAATCTTCCATACATATGGAATGTTGCTTAAATATAGGTCAGAGGGCAATTCCCAATTTTTTTGGCACTGTTGTACGGTTTTTCAATATTTGATAAGGTGACTAGTAAAGTTCTTGACAAGACTGAAAATAAGGTACAGATTTTATTGGAATTGCTGGATTTGCATTCTGCCCCAGTATTAAACACGTAAAGGAGTTCAGTGCTGAATAGTGTAAACTCTCACCGCTTTTGCTCCATTTGATGACTGGTTTGTCACGGCCAGTGGCAGAGCACTGGATTGTCATATCCTTATTCAGCTCCATACACTGCTGTTGCTGTGGAGGTGGTGTGAACTTCAGCTTCGCTGCAACACAAAATAGAAAGATGTGGCGGCTCAACGTGCGGCACTTTAGACAATACGAGATGGAAACAGTTTAGAGATTGTACACATTGTCCCCAAGGTGGTACAAGAAAAAGAAAAATGACATATCACAAGTTAGTATCCCACCCCACCCCACGCCAGCTTGGAGGGTAAAGTCTCTATCCTGTATAGAACTAAACCACATGGACCAGATTTGAGATCTCTGCCAAATTAGGTGATCATGCCCACAGTAGGGGTAGGGGAGCTGCAATTGACTTTAGTGTCCTTGGCTAAGAAAGGTAAAAGAAAGTGTCAGTTAGGGTTCCTGCTCATGATCTTTATCCAGTGAGCCCCGATGGGAACAGTTTGGGTGAATGTCAGGTGAGAATAGCATTGTGCTTGGTTGTGAAGCCTTCCACGATTGAATTGCCAACATTCATTGTTTAGGCTAGACATTTGGCTACCTGCACCCATGGAGTTTACGCCAGCAAGAGTCAGTGCCTTCAGGAAATTAGTGTGTGTGTGTGTGTGGGGGTGGGTCGGAATCCTACTAGTCACAAAGCCAATCGATTTTCAGGCCAAGGAAACTGAATGTTTTAACAATTGCTTCAAACTGTTTCACGAGCTGATCTTGGTTATGTTCTCTATTAGAAGTGCAAATAATGGTGGATCCAAGTGTGATTCTGAGAATATGTAAATACGAGAGCTGTTTCAGATTCTATCTGGCCATCACGACCAGACAGCTGTTATATCCAGCAATATGTTGTTTGGTTTATATTATATACTGTTTGCAGAACTGTTAATCACTTAGAAACCCCAAGCAACTTCGCATTGAAAGCAATCCCATCCCCTGACAATGGTAATGTGATACCACAGTAACTTTGTTCAGTTATTCTGCAGATTGAACTAACATTTTGCAGAGTTGTCAACATCAAGGAAATGAAACTGCCTGAAAGGGTGGTAGAGGCAGGAACCCAAATCACATTTAAAAAGTACTTGGATGTGCACTTGGGATGCTCTAACCTGCAGGGCTACAGACCAAGAGCTGGGAAGTGGGATTAGGCTGGATAGCTCTTTGTTGGTCGGCGCGGACACGATAGGCCGAAGTGGCCTCCTTCCGTGCTGTAACTTTCTATGATTCTACGATAGGAGTGAGACTTACAATCAAAAAGAGGCAGAACAAACCACACAAATAAAAATGGGTCTAAATTTTCAAACCAAAATAAGTGAATCTGACAAATGTCTGCATTTTACACTGTTCCAAAGTTCAGCTTTTCAATGGCAGAACATTGGCCTAGAAATTCAGTAAGGCGCTGCAAGCTTTGCGCCCAGTTACCGCCTAAAGAGGGCTTCTGCGCCAGTAGAGGAGGTTGCGCTGATATTGAGCTCGGCGGTAATGGCGGCGGTAGCCGGTAGCGCTGCGCCGGCACCGATGACGTCATCGGTGTGCGCAGTGCCCCGTTTCCGCCCCGACGCCCATATTCAGTTGCCGCCGCCTCCTCCGTGGCGGCCGCTACTAACATCCGGAGACCAGGGCCTTACTGCAGCCTTAGTGGGGCGCATAAAGGTGGAGGTGCGGCCGGCCGCTTTTTCGGCAGCCGCCTGCCCGCACCTCCTTCCCCGGCCTCCTCCACCCTCCCCCCCCCGCGGCATTGCCGGCTGCTTTCCGCAAACCCGACACTTCTCCGTGGTGCCGGGCTCATTTGCCGGCACAATCCAGCGGCGATCTCCCCGTTGCAGGCACCTCCACCTTAAGAGAAGGAGGAGGCCTGCAGTACCGCAGCCTGCCGCACCGCATCGGGTGGCGCAGCGGCACTTAGAGCGCTGAAATTCAGTTTCAGCGCCCCAAGCGGGGGCGGGCACACCCTGGAATAGCGGCCGGTTCCGACTTGGGGCGCAAAAAGTGAATATCGGACGGTCGCACATGGCTCCGCGCCCAGCGCTAACTTTTGGCCGTTAGCCAGCTGGCGGGGCCATAGTGAATTTCTAGGCCATTGAGTTTGAACATATTTATTCAGGAACACCATTGCTGCAATCTCAGTCTGTTATTGACTGCATATCTCAGGAGTAGTTTTGTGTCATGAACTTGCATCTATTGTGGGAGAGATTAAAACTGCCACAACCCCACTTCCTCTGCGCTCTCAAAAAGCAACCAGTGAGGAAGGCATTGATTTTTTCCCTGACCTGCAATTAATTCATGTTCTTGCAATTTGAAACTTTAAAAATGGCAACAAGAAAAAAGTAGAAATGTTGCCATTCTGTGTTAACATGGCAGCTAACTCAATAATTTATGTATAAACAATCAGCAGTTCAAAATAACAGTTGCAACTAAATTGGAAGATGTGTCGTGTTGTAATGTGGACCTGCCAAGTCCTGACAGAACAGCCCTTTTCATTCCTAATAGAACCTGGGATACCTGCCTCCCACAACAGGGTATCTACTCTCCATCTCTCTTCCCTTTTCATTAACCTGTTCTCTTTCTCTCTGGCTGAAACCACTTCAAAAGGTTCTCAACATTCCTCCCACCACCGCCCCCCCCCACCCCCAGAAGAGCAGCAAACCTATCAATATCCCAGGTGGTAGCATTAGGAATGCTGAGGTCATCAGTAGCACAAAAGCATCTATTTCCCCATAAAACTGTTGCCAACAGATCACCACAATAGATTGCTTATGTACACAAGATCCAGGATCATCAACCTGAAACGTTACCTCTGTTTCTCTCTTCACAGATGCTGCCTGGCCTGCTGAGTTTCTCCAGCATTTTCTGTTTTTAATCCAGGATCATAGGCTGTTGCACTGCACTGATGACTATTATTTATCTCAATATGGGGATCAAATAATGTATTTTAACAAGGGGGATAATTGAGATTCTGGCAAGTTTGGGCCAGTTGCATTCAAATCTCAAGATTGAATGGTGTGAGAACAGACAGGAATAGTCAGATGTCAGCTATGCCTTCCCCTGCAGCTTAAATGACGGCAAATCCTTTCCCCACTGCATTTATTTACTTTCACGTCTTAAGGTTGGCTTTGATTCATCAGGTATTTTTTTAAGTTGTTGGTCAGCTTTAGCTAGTTTTCTAGGTTGACCTTCACGAGGAAATACATTTCTTTTAGGCACAGTTTGCACAAGCAGTTTCTCCCTAATCGACACAATCGAAAAACACCCTACTGCTCCAGCCAGGCCACTGCAGTCCTTGCATTCAGGTCTTGGGTCGACCTTTAGGTACCGACCTCATCCATGGCTCTGCAGCAACCACAACAACAACTCCAGTAAGTGCAATGGGCAGTCGCAGCTATCCGTAACTTATAGTGCCTGCAGATGTCAGCCTTGGGTCAGTGGTAACACACTCACCTGTGAGTCAGAAGGTTGTAGGTTCAAGCCGCACTCCAGAGACTTGAATACATAATCAAGGCTGACACTTCAGTGGAGTACTGAGGGAGTGCTGCATTGTTGGAGGTGTCCTCTTATGGATGAGGTGTTAACCCGAGGCCCCATTTGCCCTCTCAAGTGGATGCAAAAGATCTCCTAGCACTATTTCGAAGAGCATGGGAATTCTCCCAGTATCCTGGTAAACATTTTTCCCTCAACCAACAACACTAAAATTAGATTTAAGTGGTCATTTATCTCATTGGTGTTTGTGGGGCTTTCCTGTGCACAAATTGGCTGTCATGTTTCCCTTCAACAGTGACGACACTTCGAAAGTGCTTCAATGACTGAAGTGCATTGGGATGTGTCTTCGTTCGATGTTGTACAGTTTTGGTCTCCATATTTAAAGGAAGGATATACTTGCATTGGAGGCAGTGCAGAGAAGGTTCACTAAGTTGATTCCTGGGATGAAGGGGTTGACATATGACGAAAGGTTGAGCAGGTTGGGCTTATACTCACTGGAGTTTAGAAGAATGAGAGGTGATCTTATTGAAACATATAAAATTCTGAGGGGGATTGACAGGGTGGATGCTGAGAGGACGTTTCCATTAGTGGGGGTATCTCGAACTAGAGGGCATAGTTTCAAAATAAGGGATCGCCCATTTAAGACGGAGATGAGGAGGAATTTCTTCTCAGAGGGTCGTGAATCTTTGGAATTCTCTACCCCAGAGAGCTGTGGAGGTGGAGTCATTGAATATATTCAAGGTGGAGATTGACAGGCATTTTAACTACAACGGAGTCAAGGGGTATGGGGAGAGAGCGGGAAAGTGGTGTTGAGGCCAAGATTGGATCAGCCATGATCTTACGGAATGGCGGAGCAGGCTCGAGGGGCTGATTGGTCCATTCCTGCTCCTGTTTCTTATGTTATCTTAGCAGGTACCTCCCTTGGCCTTCACTCTACCTTGCAGAATAGACTTTAGTATCTCTTCCCCAGGCCTCACTGCTTCATAGCTTAGGTCTTGCTGACTGTTCCAATCCCTAATCATGGTTGCTCCACAGATCCTTTCTGCCTGTAACTCCTTTTAGCGAAGGAAGTTCAAATACGAAGAAAAATATGTACACCCTACATAACTGTTAGGTAAGCTTCCGACCTGCAGTAGGCTGAATTGTTTGTGTGTCAGTGAATGGTCCATAGAGTTTTGAATAAGTCCCATGTAGGAAGAGAAAATTAGCTAAAATTAATTATCTCTACCACCATTGCTATGGGGTTCTTCAATTTTTGAAAGGTGTACAGAAGAACTTTCTTGATCAGTGTGTTTCCAGCCCAACAAAGAAGGAAGCAGTGCTGGATCTAGTTCTGGGGAATTAAGTGAAGTATGTTTCAGTGGGAGAACATTTAGGAAACAGTGATCACAATATGGAAAAGGACAAGGAACAATCAAATGTGAAAAATCTCAAATGGAGGAGGGGGTTGAATGTCAGTGACTTGAAAGGGATCTAGTCCAGGTGGACTGGAATCAAAGATTGGCAGGTAAAACAGTAAATGAGCAATGGGAGGCCTTCAAAGAGGAGATAGATCAGGTCCAGACCAGACACATTATCATAATGGGAAAATGAAGGGCATCCAAAGCTGGAGCTTACTGGATGACTATCAATATAGAAATTAAAATGAAAAGAAAAAGGAGCTTTACTATAAATGTCAAGTTCATAATTCAGTAGAGAATGAAGCTGAATTCAAAAAGTACAGAGGAGAACTGGAAAAGGAAGTAAGAGGGGCAAAGAGTACATCAGAATGGTTACAGCACAAAAGGAGGCCATTCGGCCCGTCGAGCCCGTGCCGGCTCTCTGCAAGAGCACTTCAGCTACTCCCACTCTCCTGCCCTTTCCATGTATCCCTGCAATATTTTTTCCTTCAGGTACTTATCCAATTCCCTTTTGAAAGCCACGATTGAATCTGCCTCCACCACCCTTTCAGGCAGTGCATTCCAGATCCTAACCACTCGCTGCGTAAAAAAGTTTTCCCTCATGTCGCCATTGGTTCTTTTGCCAATGACCTTAAATCTGTGTCCTCTGGTTCTCGACCCTTCTGCCAATGGGAACAGTTTCTCTCTATCTACTCTGTCGAGATCTATTGTGAACACCTCTATCAAATCCCCTCTCAACCTTCTCTGCTCTAAGGAGTACAGCCCCAGCTTCTCTAGTCTATCCATGTAACCGAAGTTCCTCATCCCTGGAACCATTCTCAAAAATCTTTTCTGCACCCTCTCCAAGGCCTTCACATCCTTCCTAAAGTGAGGTGCCCAGAATTGGACACAATACTCCAATTGAAGCCAAACCAGTGTTTTATAAAGGTTCATCATAACTTTCCTGCTTTTGTACTCTATGCCTCTATTTATCAAGCCCGGGATCCCATATGCTTTTTTAACCACTTTCTCAACCTGCCCCATCACCTTCAATGATTTGTGCATATATACCCCAGGTCTCTCTGTTCCTGCACCCCCTTTAGAATTGTACCCTTTAGTTTATATTGCCTCTCCTCGTTCACCCTACCAAAATGTATCACTTCGCACTTTTCTGCATTAAATTTCATCTGCCACGTGTCCACCCATTTCACCAGCCTGTCCATGTCTTCTTGAAGTCTATTACTGCCCTCCTCACTGTTCACTATGTTTCCAAGTTTTGTGTCTTCTGCAAATTTTGAAATTGTGCCCTGTACACCAAAGTCTAAGTCATTAATATACATCAAGAAAGGCAGTGGTCCTAGTAACGACCCCTGGGGAACACCACTGTCGACCTTCCTCCAGTCCGAAAAACAACCGTTCACCGCTGCTCTCTGTTTCCTGTCACTTAGCCAATTTCATGTCCATGCTGCCACTGTCCCTTTTATTCCATGGGCTTCAACTTTGCTGGCAAGCTTATTATGTGGCACTTTATCAAACGCCTTTTGGAAGTCCATGCACACCACATCAAAAAAACTCGATCAAGTTAGTTATACATGATTTGCCTTCAACAAATCCATGCTGGCTTTCCTTAATTAATCCATACTTGTCCAAGTGACTGTTAACTTTGTCCCTGATTATCGTTTCTAAAAGCTTCCCCACGACAGAGGTTAAACTGACCGGTCTGTAGTTGCTGGGTTTATCCTTACATCCTTTTTTGAACAAGGTTGTAACATTTGCAATTCTCCAGTCCTCTGGCACCACTCCTGTATCGAAGGAGGATTGGAAGATTATGGCCAGTAGCTCCGCAATTTCCACCTTAACTTCCCTCAGCATTCTAGGATGCACCCCATCCGGTCCTGGTGACTTATCTACTTTAAGTACGGCCAGCCTTTCTAGTCTCTCCTCTATCAATTTTTATCCCATCCAGTATCTCCACTACCTCCTCTTTCACTATGACTTTGGCAGCATCTTCTTCCTCAGTCAGACCATCTGCCTCCATGCATAGGTCTCCTTTTTGGTCCCTAATCAGCCCCATCCCTCCTCTTACTACCTGTTTATTATTTATATGCTTATAGAAGACTTTTGAATTCCCTTTTATGGTAGCTGCCAATCTATACACTCTCTTTGCCCCTCTTATTTTCTTTTCCACTTCCCCTCTGAACTTTCTATATTCAGCCTGATTCTCACTTGTATTCTCAACCGGACATCTGTCATATGAAGCATGGCTGAAATTGTATGAAAATATATTAGCGGGTAACACAAAAGTCTTTTATAAACATATAAATAGTAAAAGGATTGTTAAAGGGTAGGGCCGATTAGGGACCAAAAAGGATCTTCTTGTGGAGGCAGAGCGCATGGCTGAGGTACTAAATGAGTACTTTGCATCTGTCTTCACTAAAGAGGATGCTGTCAATGTCTCAGGAAAGGATGGGGTAGCAGAGAAATTTGACGGGATAAAAATAGATAAAGAGGGGGTACTTAAAAAGTTGGCATTGTTCAAAGTCGAAAAGGCACTCGGGTCCAGATGGGATGCATCTTAGGTTGCTAAGGGAAGCATGGTGGAAATTGGGGCGGCTCTGGCCACAATCTCCCAATCCACCGTAGATATGGGAGTGATGCCAGTGGACTGGAGGATTGTAAAAGTTAAACCCCCATTTTAAAAAGGGGAGAGGGATAAACCCGTCAACTACAGGTCAGCCAGCCTAATTTGGGACAAAATTAATTGGTATTTGGAAAAAGATGGGTTAATAAATGAAGGACAGTGTGGATTTGTTAAATGCAAATCGCATTTGACTAACTTGATTGAGTTCTTTGATGAAGTACTGCAGAGAGCAAAGCGGTTGATGTGTATATGGACTGAGAGTCAGCTGTGGCTCAGTTGGTAGCACACTTGCATCCAAGTCAAAAGATTGTGGGTTCAAGTCTCACTCTCGGGATTTGAGTACATAAAGCTAGGCTGACACTCCAGTGCAGTGCTGAGAGGGTGCTGCACTGTTGGAGGTGCCGTCTTTCGGATGAGACATAACAGATCCCATGGCACTATTTCGAAGAAGAGTAGGGGAGTTACCCCCAGTGTCCTGGCCAATATTTATCCCTCAACCAACATAACAAAAACAGATTATCTGGTCATTATCACATTGCTGTTTGTGGGACCTTGCTGTGCACAAATTGGCTGCCGCGTGTTCCACATTACAACAATGGCTATGCTCCAAAACTACTTCATTGTCTGTAAAGCGCTTTGAGGCGTCCGGTGGTCGTGAAAGGCGCAATATAAATGCAAGTCTTTCTTTCTTACAAAAGGCATTAGATAAAGTACCACAAAATAGACTTATTAGCAAAATTGAATCCCACGGGATTAAAGGGGCAATGACTGCGTGGATGCAAAATTAAACAGTGAGGAGAATAGTAACAGACTTCAGGAGGATATAGACAAACTGGGCAGACGCACGGCAGATGAAATTTAATGCAGAGAAGAGTGAAGTGATTCATTTTGGCAAGAAGAATGGGGAGAGGCAATATAAGCTAAATGGTACAATTTTAAAGGGGGTGCAGGAACAGGGGTGAAGGTGTCATGATAAGTTAAGAAGGCTGTTAAAAAGGTATACGGGATCCTTGGCTTTATAAATAGAGGCATGTACAAAAGCAAGGAAGTTATGTTGAACCTTCATAAAACACTGGTTGGGCCCCAGCTGGAGTATTGCGGCCAATTCTCGACACCATACCTTGAGAAGGATGTGAAGGCCTTAGAGAGGGCGCAGAGGAGATTTACTAGAAAGCTACCAGGGATGAAAGGCTTCAGTTACATGGAGAGACTAGAGAAACTGGGGCTGTTCTTCTTAGAACAGAGAAGGTTATGGGGAGATTTGAGAGGTCTCAAAATCATGAAGGGTTTTGATAAAGTAAATAAAGAGAAACTGTTTCCGCTGGCAGAAGGGTCAGTAACCAGAGGGCACAGATTTAAGGTAATTGCCAAAAGATCCAGAGGCGACATGAGGAAAAAAAATTACACAGCAAGTTGTTATGATCAGGAATGCACTGCCTGATATAACAGCTTTCGAAAGGGAATTGGATAATTACTTGAAATAGAAACATCTGTAGGGCTGTGGGGAAAGAGCAGGGGAGTGGGACTAATTGGATAGATCTTCCAAAGAACGCAAGAAGCAGGAGTAGGAGTAGGGCATACAGCCCCTCGAGCCTGCTCTACCATTCAATAACATCATGGCTGAACCTCTACATCAACTCCACTTTCCCGCCCTCACTCTATATTCCTTGATTGCCTCAGTGCCCAAAAATCTATTGATTTCAGTCTGGCATAAACTCAACGACTGAGCATCCACAACCCTCTGGGGCATAAACTCAACCACTGAGCATCCACAACCCTCTGGGGCATAAACTCAACCACTGAGCATCCACAACCCTCTGGGGCATAAACTCAACCACTGAGCATCCACAACCCTCTGGGGCATAAACTCAACCACTGAGCATCCACAACCCTCTGGGGCAGAGAATTCCAAAGATTCACAACCCGCTGAGTGAAGACATTTCTCCTCATCAGTCCTAAATGGCCAACCCCTTATCCTGAGACTAAACTCTCCAGCCAGGGGAAACGGCCTCTCAGCATCGACCCTATCAAGCCCTCTAAGAACTTCATACGACTCAATGAGATCACCTCCCATTCTTCTAAACTCTAGAGAGTATAGGCCCATTCCACACAATCGCTCCTCATAGGACAGCCCTTTCACCCCAGGAATCAATCTAGTGAACCTTTATTGCACCTCCTCTAAGGCAATTATACCGTTCCTTAGGTAAGACGACCAAAACTGTATAGAGCACTCCAGATTCGTGTACAAGGACCCCCAAATCCCTCTGAATATCAACATTAACTAGACTCTCACCTTTTAAAAAATATTCTGCTTCTCCATTCTTCCTACCAAAGTGAATAATTTCACATTTCCCCACATTTTTTGAGGATGTAACTGATAAAATAGATAAGGGAGAACCAGTGGATGCGGCATATTTGGACTTTCAAAAGGCTTTCGATAAGGTCCCGCATAAGAGATTAGCGTGTAAAGTTAAGGCACATGGGATTGGGGGCAAGGTACTGACTTGGATAGAGAACTGGTTGGCAGACAGGAAGCAAAGAGTTGGAATAAACGGGTCGTTTTCCGAGTGGCAGGCAGTGACTAGTGGGGTACCGCAGGGATCAGTCCTTGGACCCCAGCTATTCACAATATATATTAATGATCTAGACGAGGGAACTAGATGTAATATCTCCAAGTTTGCAGATGACACAAAGCTGGGTGGGCGTGTGTGCTGTGAGGAGGATGCAGAGAAACTCCAGTAGGATTTGGACAGGTTGGGTGATTGAGCAGAAGCATGGCAGATGTAATGTAACGTGAATAAATACGAGGTTATCCACTTTGCTGTCAAAAACAAGGCGGCAGATTATCTGAATGGCAATAGATTGGGAGAAGGAGAAGTGCAACGAGACCTGGGTGTCCTTGTGCACCAGTCGCTGAAGGTAAGCATGCAGGTGCAGCAGGCGGTTAAAAAGACAAATGGTATGTTGGCCTTCGTAGCAAGAGGGTTCGAGTACAGGAGCAAGGATGTCTTGCTGCAGTTGTACAGGGCTTTGGTGAGACCACATCTTGAGTACTGTGTGCAGTTTTGGTAGCCTTATCTGAGGAAGGATGTTCTTGCTATGGTGGGAGTGCAGCGAAGATTCACCAGGCTGATACCTGGGATGGCAGGAATGACGTATGAGGAGAGATTGGGTCGATTAGGCTTATACTCGCTGGAGTTCAGAAGAATGAGAGGGGATCTCATTGAAACTTATAAAATTCTAACAGGGCTAGACAGACTAGATGCAGGAAGGATGTTCCCGATGGTCAGGGAGTCCAGAACCAGGGGTCACAGTCTAAGGATAAGGGGTAAGCCATTTAGGACAGAGATGAGGAGGAATTTCTTCACCCAGAGTGTGGTGAACCTGTGGAATTCTTTACCACAGAAGGCAGTTGAGGCCAATTCATTAAATATATTCAAGAAGGAGTTGGATATATTTCTTAAGGCTAAAGGGATCAAGGGATATGGAGAGAAGGCAGGAACGGGGTACTGAATTTGGATGATCAGCCATGATCTCATTGAATGGCAGAGCAGGCTCAAAGGGCCGAATGGCCTACTTCTGCTCTTATCTTCTATGTTTCTATGTTATACTCCATCTGCCACCTTCTTGCCCAATCACTTAACAGGTCTACATCCCTTTGCAGCCTCTTTGCATCCCCCTCACAGCTTACTTTCCCACATAGCTTTGTATCTTCAGCAAACTTAGATATATTACTCTCGGTCCCCTCATCTTAGTCACTGATATAGCTGAGGCCCAAGCACTGATCCTTGCAGCACTCGACGAGTTACAGCCTGCCATCCTGAAAATGACTCGTTTATTCCTGCTCTGCTTTCTGTCCGTTAACCAATCCTCAATCCATGCTAATATATTGCCCCCAATCCCATGAGCCCTAATCTTGTGCAACAACCTTTTGTGTGACACATTACTGAATGCTTGTTAAAATCCTAGTGGTTCCCCTTTATCTACCCTGCTAGTTACACCCTCAAAAAACTAACAGATTTGTCAAGCACTATTTCTCTTTCATAAAAGTGTTGATTCTGCCTTATCATATTGCAATTTTCGTCCCAAGGTCGTCCCATCCTCTGTCGTCGAATTACAGTATGCAGACGACGCTTGCGTCAGCGCTCACTCGGAGGTCGAACTCCAAACCATCGTCAACACCTTCACCGAAGCGTACGAGAGCATGGGCCTTACACTAAATATCCATAAGACAAAGGTCCTCTGCCAACCTGCCCCCGCAGTACTGCCTCCCGATTATCAAAATCCACGACAAGGCCTTGGACAATGTGGGCCACTTTCCATACCTTGAGAGCCCACTGTCAACAAGGGCAGACGTCGACGGCAAAGTCCAACACCGCCTTCGGAAGAGTGTGTTTGAAGACCAGGACCTCAAACCCAGCACTAAGCTCATGGTCTACAGAGCAGCAGTGATACACGCCCTGCTGTATGCCTCAGAGTCATGGACCATGTACAGCAGGCACCTCATAGCACTGGAGAGGTACCACCAACGCTGCCTCCGCAAGCTCTTGCAAATCCATTGGCAGGATAGGTGCACCAACGTCAGTGTTCTTGCTCAAGCCAACATCCCCAGTATCGAAGCTTTGGCCACGCTCGATCAGCTCCAATGGACGGGTCACGTTGTCCGCATGCCCAATACGAGACTCCCAAAACAAGTGCTCTACTCGGAGCTCCGGCACGGCAAGAGAGCCCCAGCTGAGCAGAGGAAACGCTTCAAGGACACCCTCAAAGCCTCCTTGAAAAAGGTGTAACAGCCCCACCGACACCTGGGAATCCCTGGCCCAAAACCGCACATAGTGGAGGAGAAGCATCCGGGAAGGCGCCGAACACATAAGAACATAAGAAATAGGAGCAGGAGTAGGCCAATTGGCCCCTCGAGCCTGCTCCGCCATTCAATAAGATCATGGCTGATCTGATCCTAACCGCCAATCCACTATGACAGGACTATCTCCTGAATCTAACAGAATTAGACACACGAAACAGGAGCAGGATCAGGCTACACGGCCCCTGGGCCCGCTCTGCTACCCACAGGGCCATGACCAATCCGCACCTAAACTCATGTCCAAATTCCTGCCCGCTCCCCGTAACCCTTAATTCCCTTTTCTTCTAGGAAACTGTCTATTTCTGTTTTAAATTTATGTAATGATGTAGCTTCGACAGCTTTTTGGGGCAGCATATTCCATGGACCTACCACCCTCTGAGTGAAGTAGTTCCTCACAGTCTCTTCGCCGGGAGCAAGCGGAAGCCAAGCGCAGGCAGCACAAGGAGCGCACCCCACCCACCCGCCCCTTCAACCACCATCTGCCCCACCTGTGACAGAGGCTGTAAGTCCCGCATTGGACTCATCAGTCATCTGCAAACTCATTTTTAATGTGGAAGCAAGTCATCCTCGGTTCCAAGGGACTGCCTAAGAAGAGATCATATTGCAATTTTCCAAGTGCCCTGTTTCCACATCTTTAATAATAGATTCTAGCATTTTTCCTGCTACTGATGTCAGTCCAACGGGCCTATAGTTCCCCGTTTTCTCTCTCCCTCCTTTCTTGAACATGTGCTACCATCCAATCCACTGGGACCACTCTAGAATTGAGGGAATTCTGAAAGATCAAAACCAATGCATGCACTATTTCTGCAGCCATCTCTTTTAGAACCCTAGGATGTAGGCCATCAGGTCCAGGGGATTTGTTGGCTTTTAATCCCATTAATTTCTCCAGTACTTTTTCTTTACTAATATTAATTACTTTTAGTTCCTCACTCTCATTAGACCCTTGGTACCCCACAATTATATTCTTGGTGTCTTCTACTGTGAAGACAAATACAAAATATTTGTTTAACGTCTGTGCCATTTCCTTATTTCCTGTTATAATTTCTCCTGTCTCTGTCTCCAAGGGACCCACATTTACTTGCGCTAATCTCTTCCTTTTTACATACTTGTAAAAGCTCTTACAATCTGTTTTTATATTTCTTGCTAGTTTACTCTCAAATTCTATTCTCCCCATCAATTTTTTGATCATCCTTTGTTGATTTTTAAAACCCTCCCAATCCTCAGGCTTGCTGCTCTTTTCAGCAACATTGTAAGCCTCTTAATTGCAAACTATCCTTAACTTCTTTAATTAGCCATGGTTGTACCACTTTTCCAGTGGAGTTTTTATTCCTCAAGGGAATGTATAATTGTTGAGAATTATGAAATAATTCTTTAAATGGTTGCCATTGCTTATTAACTGTCCTCTCTTTTAATCTAACTTCCCAATCTACCTTCACCAACACGCCCCTCACATCTCAGTAATTGGCTTTGTTTAAATTTAAGACCCTAGTTTCGGACTTAACCACATCACTCAAATTTAATACGAAATTCTATCATATTATGATCACTCTTCCCCAGCGGATCCTTTACTATATTACTAATTAACCTGGTCTCATTACACGATACCAGATCTAAAATAGCCTGTTCCCAAGTTGGCTTCTCGACATACTGTTCTAGAAAACTGTCCTGAATGCATTCCATGAACTCGCCCGCCAAGCTACTTTAGCCAATTTGTTTTGCGCAGTCGACAGGAAGATTACAGTCCCATGCGATTATTGCGTTACCCTCGTTACATGCTCCTCTAATTTTCTGATTTATACCCTATGATTACTGTTCGGGGACCTATAAAACTACTCCCACCAGTGTTTTCTGCCTTTTGTTATTTTTTTAGCTCCACCCATACTGATTCTACATCCTGATTTTCTAGGCTAAGATCCTCTCTCACTACTGCCTTTATCTCATCCTTTATTATCAGAGCTATCCCATCTCCTTTTCCATTTTGCCTATCTTTTCTAAAAGTCAAGTACCCTGGAATATTTAATTCCCAACCTTGGTCCCCCTGCAACCATGTCTCAGCAATGGTTACTAGATCAAACCCATTTATCTCTATTTGTGCCATTAATTCATCTATCATTACAAATGCTTTGGGCATTCAGATACAGCGCCTTAAAATATTTTTCTTTGATGTGGCCTCAGTTACTAATACCCTATTATCGTTGTTAAATTCTCTGTCCCTTCCAGACACAATCTGCTTGATTTTACCCAAATCACTACTCTGCTAGACAGCCTTCACTTTTCTCTGCAGACTTATAAATTTACGCTCCCCTTATTAGTTTAAAGCCCTATCTACTGCCCGAGTTATTCAGTTCGCCATGACACTGGTCCCAACCCAGTTTAAGTGGAGTCCATCCCAACGGAACAGCTCCCTCTACCACTACCTCATTCCTTTTCGCTTCCCCACTTGAATGGCCTCCTGTACCATGGTCAATTTGCCCATCCTCCCCGCAGTCTTGTTCTTATCCACACAGGTAGCAAATACCTTGTACTTGCTGGACAGGGGTAAAGGCTGAGGCTCCTCCACCACTGCTTCTGCGGTCCCCTTATCTACCTGACTCAGTCACATTCTCCTGTCTTTTGACCACTAACCAAATCTAAACCACTACCTAACCTAATGGGGTGTGACTGCCTCCTGGGTCAAAAAGTCCAGTTAATTCTCCCCCTCCCAGAGGGCCAGCACAGCACAGATGGGCCAAATGGCCTCCTTCTGTGCAGTATTATTCTATGATTTGTGATGGCACCTCCCTTCCGGGGAGGGGAGAATATTTTGGTGATCCACTTCCAGGTTCTTTGAATTGAAAGAGTCAGTAATATACCTCAAAGCAACATGCAAATTGAGATAAATGACCAGTTAATCTGATTTGGTAATGTTGGTTGAGGGATAAACATTGGCCAAGACTCCAGGAGTAGTCCCCTGTTCTTCTTCAAATAGAATGGACCAAACTGGGATACCTTACAACCTTGTGTTGCTATTACAAAACTTGCTTTGAGATCTGCAAATAGACAAAAGACCCAATAAGGTCCTACATTGTTGAAAAATATTACACAAAAGGTCAGCATGAGCTCTTCTGAGGCTGAGTGACCAAATGTACTGCCTAGTGTTACTGAGTCAGAGACAAGGAAGGTTCCCTGTTTTGGTCCCTGGTCTTCACTAAGGTTGCTGATCTTGGCCAGAACAGTGGCCAGGTCTTCGGTGCCCCTATGCTGGGAGAGGGGAGGGACAGAAGAGAGAAAATCGCTCTGGGTTTCCACTCCTGTTTGCTGTCAGTGATTCCTGTAGGATAGTGTGCATGTCTATGTCAGGAAAGTATAGGATAGGCTCAGGCACAGCAGTGATTCACTCCATGGATAAAGAGCTTGCATGCACTAGTCATCCAGGTTCATCACAAATGGTCAATTGGATGAGGTATTTGAGGTATTAGAGATTGCTAGTGTCAGTGGAAATGCAGCTTCGCAGAATATGGGGAAGAAAAAAAAGTCGCAACCTGGGGAACAGCTCCATGATGTCCAGGTTTGGGATTTTCTGTTCAGTCTTGTTCTGCAACAGAATATCTTGTACGACTGAATTCTCCAAACAAAATGGCTGAATTTAATCAATTCAGACATTGTTAGAAATAAAAATAATCACCCTTAGCTACCTGCAGTGAATGAATACCTGCACTTACCTCGGACTTGGACACGCACATAACCCTCGATGTACCCTGCTGGAGTGCTGCTCCGACATTTGTACACAGTTCCATCATACACTTCCACATTATTAATGCGCAGAGTTCCATTGTCAAATTCCTCAAACCGACTGTCCTGCAAATTAAGCATGACAATCAGGAGCCATTGAAATTCACAGCAACGTGGTAGTCACAGCTAAACAAAAAAATTGTAGACTGCACCCTTTATCAAATAAAGAACATTCTTATATTTTTTTCTAAAATGACTTCAGACAGAGGAATTGTGATTTAAAAATTGGGTTTCAGCTAGTTTGGGAGAAAGATGGTTAATGTCTCAAACATTAACACCTGTGAAATGGAAGAGTTCCTTTGGCACAAAGAACAATGCTGTAGCTGCAGCTTTGTTGCAGTTGGTTTGTGAAGTTGAGCTTCATGAGGTGAACCTAGAGGTTGCATTGCCTAGCTCAGGTGTGGTGGTGGTGGGTTGGCTTCTTTAGCTCAGTAGTTTACCAATGAGTGGTTGGGCTAGCTTACTTCAGAGGGCACCAAGAGTGAACTACACAGTGTGGTACTGGATTTGGGCAAGGATAGGAATCGGGCTCGACTGCAATGGCCCCAACATTTGAACAGCCTACTAACATTCACCTTCTAGGATTCACGGAAGATAAAGAATAGAAAAAAAGCTCAGCCTTGAAGCACTCAATAGCATTAAAGCAATAAATTGGACAACTTGTTTGCCACATTGAGGCCTGTGGACTGACTCATTGAGGGTGTACACACCACCAGAGAAAGCACAGCAACAACAGATGAAGCAAATGGAATGCTTAAATCAGTTGAATACAAATTGGAGGATGCCATGCTAAAACTGAACAGTGCCCTGGTCAAACTGTACCTCACGTACGGAGTTCAGTTTTGGCCACCACGGTATAAGGGAAACATTCAAGTTGGGAAGTGCAGAGAAAAGCCAAGAACCTGCTCCAGCCAGTCAAAGGATTGAGCTACAAGAAAAGAATGGAGAAAATGAGGCCCTTTAGCATTGAAGGGACATGACTAAGGACAGTTTATAGAAGTATAAAGATATTAAAAGGCACATTAGATTAATCTGGAGCCAGGATGCTAGAACAAGAGGCAATAGGAAAACATTAATGGAGAGAAAGTATAGGGCAAGGCAAATCAGGAAGAACTTGGTCACACAAAAAAATGATCAACACTTCCAGGGAGTGTCGAGGAGTCAAATAAACCGAATCAAGAGTTAATCAGATGAAGCTGTGGGCGATTGTTGGCTTTTCATTTTAAATGGATGAGCCAACATGGTCTAAATTGTGATTTTCCAAAATAAGATACTGTACCAGAATAAGCCATAAAATATCATATATACAAGTATCATACATATATTATATATATGTAGTTCAAGCTTTAAAGAATGTTAAAATTTGAAGACCTTCTAATTACAAGTAAAGTCCAGGGTGTAAGATTAGGATCACAGGTCACACACACATTACCCAAAGGGTCTGAGGAGTTGTAAGGCTTTTTATTAAAGAGCTACAGTTTAAAGCATAATCAAATATTACTACATGCGATTGAAATAGATACAGTAGACATACAACCCTTGACAGATGAGGGCAATCTACGGCCTTGGAACGGAATGGAACAACCGGATGAACGGGGAGGCAGTAAGGCGGTCTCGGATTGTGTGGATTCCTGCAGCGGTCACTTCCGTTGGGTCATCCCTCGAGCTGTTGGAGGTGTTAGGCCGTAGCCACCTCGGGGAAGCCTTTGCCCCTAACTGCCTAATTTCCCCTCTCGGTCGTCTATATTAAAAGTTATTTTGGTGGGCTGGTGATTATCTGGTGTCAATCATTTGTTTCCCATCCTATTGTCCAATTACAAGGGAGAGGCTACCTGTGACAGCCCCCTCCCACACTCATGAGGTCATTTCCCTCCTTATCTTTGTTCTAAAGGTCTTGTTGCCCTCTTATAGACAGCTTGTTTATCCTACAGCTCCTTGCTGCATCAGGCCTAGTTCTGCCCATTCGAAGGCCTGTTTTTGTGTTCTGACCTTGTAATTCAACTCTCTGTACAGCTATTTTTCTGACATGACTGGAATCTTTCTGTGTCATCAACTTAGGCAAACTGCTGATCTAGGGAACCCATAACAGACTATTATGTATTTCAATCCATGATTTCTTACGAGGGTAATAATTTAATGAGAATGCTCAAACAGGGTGTACATGAAACAGGCAAAAATCTAAACATCTTGTTCTGTTCCAGAAACGTAATTTTTTTTCTAGTACCTGCAGCTCTAGTTCTTTGAACAGCACTGTGAAACTACTAACTGAAACTAAATAGTTAGGAAACTTTCGAATAAATAACGTTCAATTAATCATTTTGAATGGTTCATAGATACATAGAAGATAGGAGCAGGAGTAGGCCATTCGGCCCTTCGTGCCTGCTCCGCCATTCGATGAGATCATGGCTGATCCTTTAATTCAGTATCCCGTCCCCGCCTTCTCTCCGTAACCCTTAACCCCTTTTGCCCGTAGAAATATATCTAATTCCCTCTTAAATATATTTAATGAGCTGGCGTACACTGCCCTCTGTGGCAATGAGTTCCACAGGTTCACCACTCTCTGAGTGAAGAAATTCCCCCTCATCTCTGTCCTAAATGGTTTAGCCCTTATCCTTAAATTATGTCCTCTAGTTCTGTTCTCACCCGCCAAGGGAAACATTCCTTCTGCATCCAGTCTGTCTAGACCTGTCAGAATTTTATACACTTCTATGAGGTCCCCTCTCAATCTTCTAAACTCCAGTGTGTACATCCCTAAACTACATAGTCTCTCCTCATAGGTCATTCCCGCCATTCCTGGTATCAGCCTGGTGAATCGCCGCTGCACCCCCTCCATGGCAAGAACATCCTTCCTCAGATGAGGCGACCAAAACTGTACACAGTACTCGAGGTGTGGTCTCACCAGTGCCCTGTACAGCTGCAGCAAGGTATCCCTGTTCCTGTATTCTAACCCTTTTGCTATGAAGGCCAGCATACCGTTTGCCTTCTTGACCGCCTGTTGCACCTGCATGCTCGCCTTCAGTGACTGGTGTACAAGAACACCCAGGTCTCTCTGTACTTCCCCCTCTCCCAATCTATTGCCATTTAAATAATAATTTGCCCTCCCGTTCCTGCACCCAAGGTGGATAACTTCGCACTTGTCCACATTATAGTGCATCTGCCATTTATCCGCCCAATCGCCCAGTCTGTCCAAATCGCTCTGGAGCTTCCTGGTCTCTTCCTCTGAGCCCACCCCACCTCCTAGTTTAGTGTCGTCTGCAAATTTGGAAATGCTGCATCCGACTCCCTGATCCAGGTCATTAATGTAAATTGTGAACAGCTGGGGGCCCAGGACAGATCCCTGTGGTACCCCACTTGTTACTGCCTGCCATTCAGAAAATGAGCCGTTTATTCCAACTCTCTGTTTTCTATCATGTTAATTGGTTTCACTGGAAGTATATTGGTGCTCCAACACTACCACAGGTGCAATCGGTGCACAAGTGATGGATGAGGAGATGTGGCAAGACTATACTTGCTACAATACCAATTAGCATTAGTCACTGAAAGTGCTTTTGTCCCTTCCAAGTACTATGCAATCTGATTAGTTGCTGTTAAGAGAAAATTGCTCCACGATGTCGACCAGTGAACAAAGGTAACTGTGGATTCAGGTGCTAGCATCTCTTGTTTCTATTGTTGAGAGTTCAACAGTTCCAACACAGTGGATGACTCAGCAACATATTTCTTAGGAGCAACCCATATCAAGTTAACATTTCATTCAGCTGCTTTGAAAAGCAATGACAGTAAAACATTAACATTTACTTTAGGTGTCAGCTGTGACTCAGTGGTAGCACTGTCGCCTCGGAGTCAGAGGTTGTGGGTTCAAGCCCAGGGACTTGAGCACAACACCTAGGCTGACACTCCAGTGTAGTGCTGAGGGAGCGCTGCACTGTCAGAGATGCCGTCTTTCGGATGAGACGTTAAATGCTCTCTCAGATGAGGGGTGAGTATTTGCGGTAAGTTTTTTTTGTTCTGTTTTGAGTACATTTCTGCTAAGTAGTTCACAGCCTGTCTAATAGAAGGAAGTGCTGATTGGTGGGTAGCTGTTGAGTGTTGTTAAGTTTATTTCTGCTGAATTACCGCCATAGTCAGGTAAGCAGAGGCATGGCAGGGCAGCTCAGTCCCACGATTTGTACATCCTGTGCCATGTGGGAAATCTTGGATGCTTCTTGCGGCCTGGACGATCACGTATGCAGGAAGTGTCGCCAACTGCAGCAACTCGAGCTCCAGGTTTCGGAGCTTGAGCGGCAGCTGGAGTCACTATAGTGCATCCGCGAGGCTGAGAAATACTTGGAAAGCATGTTTCTAGAAGTGGTCACCCCGCAGCCTCAGAATGTGCAGGCAGAGGGAATGGGTGACCACCAAAGAGGAGGAGGACCAGGCAAGTAGGGCAGGAATCCCCAAAGTGCATCTCGCTCGCTAACCGGTTCACAGTTCTGGAAACTGGTGGGGGTGATGGTTCCTCTGGGGAGAACAGCCAGAGCCAAGGCGACGGAACCACGGGTGGCTCAGCTGCACAGGGTGGGAGGATGAAGAATGGAAGAGCAATAGTGATAGGGGATTCATTAGTTAGGGGAACAGATAGGCGTTTCTGTGGACGCAGGCGTGACTCCAGGATGGTACGTTTCCTCCCTGGTGCCAGGGTCAAGGATGTCACTGAGCGGCTGCACGACACTGAGGGGGATGTGTAGTGTATGTACCTTTAAGAGCCCCTGTGTACTGTAATACCGGTAGTGACCACTCGGGTATATAAGCCTATATAGCGTCTTGTATCTTTTAGTTCACCTCCAGACTTTGTTCAGTAAACACCTGTTAAACCAACTCCTGCATTCTGTGTCTCCATTAACACACGGATACAACAGTGGCGACGAATTGGAAACGGACTTGCCTGCAATTCGGCAGCACCTCAAGGAGATCGATTCCTCAGACGAAGGTCAAAGAAGAAGAAAAAAACAAAAACAAAAAAAAAACTGTGGTTTCACCAGCTAGCCGGGCTGGTGGCAGGTACTGCACTAATCCTTCCTGGGCGGCGGGCTGGGGCTCGATCGGGTGGCTCTGCAGCGGGGCCGAGCAGGGAGTCGGAAGGCGGAGGCAAACAGAGACGGAGGGTGGAGCACTCGGGAGACGGCCGGCGCTGCAAAGCAGGTCGGCATTCGGACCAAGCAGAGGGAGGGAAAAGTCCCAGAGAGTCCGGCGGGAACGAGTCTCCAACTATTAAAAATATCTGTGTAAATAAAAAACCGCGGAGAACAGCTTGTCAGCAGCGGCAGGAGAGTGCGGGGGGCGCCATTTTTCTCGGCAGGGAAGAAAGGAAAGCGCGGGAGGCGCCATTTTTGATTTTCAGGATGCCTAAGACTGGCAATATTACTGCTTTCGATAGTGATATAGAGGATTGGACCACATATGTGGAAAGAGTGGAGGTATATTGCACAGCGAATGAAGTAGAGGATGATAAAAAGGCATCGGTACTTCTAAATCTGATGGGCGCAAGGACATACGGGCTGTTACGAAACTTAATCACTCCAGCCAAACCGATGGACAAGAATTTTAAGGAGATTGTTGATACCCTACAGGAGCACTTAAACCCAACACCGCTGCTGATAGCGGAACGATTCAAATTCTTCAGGAGGAATCAGCACAAGAATGAAAGTAACGCTGATTACCTCACCGAATTAAGAAAGCTGTCAAAGCACTGCCAATTCGGGGCAGGACTGGCAGATTCTCTACGAGACAAATTCGTCTGCGGTCTCCTAAGTGAAGGAACACAGAAAAGGCTACTTTCTGAGAAAGATTTGACACTGGACAAGGCTTTCAGTGTTGCTGTATCATACGAAGCAGCAGCAAGAGGAGCTGCAGAGATACAGCAAAAGCCACAGGACTTCGGCACCCATGAAATGACACGGGGTTTCGAGAGATGTTATCGCTGCGGCAGATCCACCCATGACCAGAGGGACTGCTGGTTCAAGGACAAAGCATGCAGGCAATGCGGAAAGATGGGACACATTGCACGTGTATGCCGATCTGGAAACAAAAAATCCACTGACAGAAAAAAAATCAATAAGGAAAAGTACAGAAAGGTACAAATGATGACGGACAGTAGCTCCGAAGACCAGAAGAGCGATAGTGACTCCGGAAACAAGAGACTAAGCTGTCTCAAATTACATAATGTAATTGCCAAAGAGGATTACCAAACCATTTGGGTTACCCTCACGACAGCGGGGTCCCCAATTAAAATGGAGCTAGATACAGGATCAGCTCTGACCGTCATAAGTCGACGGGATTACGAGCGGCTATTTCCGCATATACCTTTGAAAGACACATCCATTATCTTGAAGACATATACGGGGCAGAAAGTATACCCCAGAGGGAAAATAAAGGTGCCTGTTGTATACAACGGCAAGGAGATACAGAAGTTGTATTTATACGTTCTGCAAGATGGTGGTCTACCGTTGTTGGGACGTGAATGGATCAGGAAGATACGTTTAGACTGGCACTCCATTCAGGCACTGACGGTGACCAGTAAGAAAAAAAATGATGATGATGTCATACCTGAACGATTAAAAGACATCTTGGCTAACGCCAAAGAAGTGTTTCAACAGGAACTAGGAACCTTGAAAGGCGTCACCGCCTCAATAAAAGTGGAAGATGCGGCAATTCCCAAGTTTTTTAAGGCAAGGCCGGTGCCATACGCAATTCGTCCAGCAGTCGAGGCAGAGCTGGAGAATTTGGAAAAAGCAGGTGTGTTATCCAAGGTAGATTGGAGCGAGTGGGCAACACCCATCGTCCCGGTCATGAAGAAAACGTTGAATAATGATAAATCTGAAGAAGAGAGAAAAATTCGCATCTGTGGAGGCTTCAAGGTGACTGTAAACCCGGTCCTTCACACGATACAGTATCCTCTTCCGAGGATAGAAGATATTTTCGCCTCACTATCCGGAGGGAAACGTTTCACCAAAATTGACTTGGCACAGGCATATCTACAGATGGAGGTTGAGGAGGCCTCTAAAAAGTATCTCACGATAAACACACACAAAGGCCTGTACCAGTACAATCGACTGGTTTTCGGAACAGCATCAGCTCCAGCTATCTGGCAAAGAGCTATGGAGCAAGTCCTGCAAGGGATTCCGGGGACTCAATGCTACCTAGACGACATCCTTGTAACAGGAGAAAACGACAACGAGCACCTTGCCAATTTGGAGCAGGTGCTCACTCGGCTGAGAGAACGGGGCCTACGAGCAAATCGCCCCAAGTGCGAATTTTTCCAGAAACAAATATCATATTGTGGCCATATAATTAACGAAGAAGGGTTGCATAAGTCACCTGAAAAAATTGAAGCGGTCATAAAAGCCCCAGCACCTGAAAATGTCTCACAATTAAGGTCATTCCTGGGATTGATAAATTACTATCATAAATTTTTACCGAACTTCTCAACTGTTCTGCACCCTCTTAACGCACTGCTACAAACGGGAGTAATTTGGAAATGGAGCGAAGACTGTAAACGTGCCTTCCATAAATGCAAAGGCTTGATAACGTCCAAGGAAGTGTTGGCTCATTACAACCCATCACTGCCAATCAGACTGGTGTGCGATGCATCCCCTTACGGCGTAGGAGCGGTATTATCGCACAGATTCCCTGATGGCTCGGAGTGGCCGATAGGTTTTGCGTCATGCTCATTGAACTCAGCTGAGCGTAACTGTGCCCAGATCGACAGGGAAGCACTCAGCCTGGTGTGGGGAGTGAAGAAATTCAACCATTACCTACACAGACAAAAATTTACCTTGTTGACTGACCATCAACCCCTCATCTCCATATTCAACCCTAAAAAGGGCGTTCCCATTATGACAGCGCAAAGGCTACAGAGGTGGTCCCTTTTCCTAGGGGCACACCAATATGACATAGAATACAAAGGATCAAAACAGCATGGGAATGCTGACGGTTTATCGCGCCTACCGTTGCCAACGGTAGAAGAGGCACCTACAGTAGACCCAGTAGAGATGTTCCACTCTACCATAGTGGAATGTCTACCAGTGACAAATTCTGCCATTGAAAGGGAGACGAGAAATGACCCGACTCTCTCACGAGTCTACGATTTAACGGTGAAGGGATGGCCAGCACATGGCGAACCACTGTTGCCAGCATTCTCGCAAAGAGAACAGCTGTCAGTGTGCCGAGGAACCTTGATGTGTGGATCCAGAGTGGTGATTCCACCCAAACTCCAGGATAAAGTGCTAAAGGAGCTTCACGAGGGGCATCTGGGTGGAGTGAAAATGAAGAACCTAGCCAGAGCGTTTGTGTGGTGGCAAGGTATCGATGGAGACATCGAAGAAATGACCAAGAGCTGTCTAGGATGCCAGAAGGTCCAAAACGCCCCACCACAAGCCCCTCTACATCCATGGGAGTGGCCCTCATCTCCATGGCAAAGGGTACATATCAACTTTGCTGGTCCATTTATGGACTCAATGTTCTTAATCGCGGTGGATGCACACTCCAAGTGGCCGGATGTAATAAAGATGCCCTCCACCACCACGGAAAAAACCATCACAGTATTAAGGACCATATTTGCCAGGAATGGGCTGCCTGAACAGATCTGTTCTGATAATGGACCGCAATTTGTGTCCGAAGAATTCAGGAAGTTCTTAAAAAACAATGGGGTTAAGCACTACACGTCCGCCCCATACCATCCCGCCACCAATGGATTAGCTGAAAGGTTTGTCCAGACCTTCAAGAAGGCCATAAAGGCCATGGGTAATGAAGACATAAATCTACAACATAAGGTAGATAACTTCTTGTTTGCATACAGGAATGCAACACATGTGGTTACAAACCAAACTCCCGCCATGATGTTTTTTAATAGAAGACTAAGATGCCGGCTGGATTTGATCAAGCCAAACATCAGAAGGGACGTAGAGAACCGGCAATTTCAAGGCATGAATGAAAGGCCAACTAGAACCTTCCAGATAGGTCAACAAGTTTTGGCCCGGGACTACCGTACCGAGAAATGGCAGCCTGGAACTATTTGCACACGACTAGGACCGCTGATGTATACCGTGGACATTGGTGAAAGCATAATAAGGCGCCATGCTGACCAGATCATAGTCATCCGAAAAGGGACAACCTACACCACAACTCTATACGCCTAATGATGAAGCAGAGATACCCATAGTATCTACCTCCGATCCGGTGATACTGGAATCAGATGAACCCGACACTGACATTCAAGCCGAATCGACCTTGCCAAAAGAACCTACTACACCACCGAAAACTACTACACCACCGAGGCGTTATCCGGACCGAGTCAGGAAGCCTCCAGAGAGACTGACTTATAATTGATTAACTGCAGCAAATGTGTAGATTATTGTTCTTGTAAACATGTTAATTAATGATTACTTAAAATGTTATGTACTAATTATCTAAAAGGGGAGGAATTGTAGTGTATGTATCTTTAAGAGCCCCTGTGTACTGTAATACCGGTAGTGACCACTCGGGTATATAAGCCTGTATAGCGTCATGTATCTTTTAGTTCACCTCCAGACTTTGTTCAGTAAACACCTGTTAAACCAACTCCTGCATTCCGTATCTCCATTAACACACGGATACAACAGGAGGGTGAACAACCAGAGGTTGTTGTCCATATTGGTACCAACAACATAGGCAGAAAGAGGGATGAGGTCCTGCAGGAAGACTATAGGGAGCTAGGAGATTAAAAAGCAGGACCTCAAAGGTAGTAATCTCCAGGTTACTCCCTGGGCCACGTGCTAGTGAGTACAGGAATAGGAGGATAGAACAGATGAATGCGTGGCTGGAGAGATGGTGCAAGAGGGAGGGCTTTAGATTCCTGAGGCATTGGGACTGTTTCTGGGGAAGGTGGGACCTGTACAAGCCGGATGGGTTACACCTCAACAGAGCCGGATAATGTTAGGGTAAAGGGAAAGGAGGGAGAGGAATTTCTGAAATGTGTTCAGGAGAATTTCCTTGACCAGTATGTTCTTGGCCCAACTTGGAGGATTGGAATGTGGCAAATGTGACACCATTGTTCAAGAAAGAGTGTAAGGACAATCCTAGTAACTACAGGCCGGTCAGTTTAACATCAGTGCTGGGTAAAGTTTTAGAAACATTAATCAAGGAAAAAATTAACGGGCACTTGGAGAGGTTTAAGCTAATTAAGGAGAGCCAACACGGATTTGTAAAAGGCAGATTGTGTTTGACTAATCTAATTGAATTTTTTGATGAAGTAACAGGGAGGATTGATGAAGGGAACGCAATGGATGTTGTCTACATGGATTTTCGGAAGGCATTTGACAAAGTACCACATAGAAGGCTGGTTAACAAAATTGAGGCTCATGGAATAGGTGGGAAAGTGGCAGCTTGGATAAAGAATTGGCTTAAGGACAGAAAACAGCAAGCTGTGGTAAATGGCTGTTTTTCAGACTCTTCGGCAGTCCCTCTGAACCGAGGATGACTTGCTTCCACATTAAAAATGAGTTCTCAGGTGACTGCTGAGTCCAATGCGGGACCTACAGTCTCTGTCACAGGTGGAGCAGACGGTGGTTGAAGGGGCGGGTGGGTGGGGTGCTTGGGTTGACTTGCGCTCCTTCCGCTGTTTGACCTTGGTAGACTGGAGGATGGTAGACAGTGGTGTTCCCCAAGGGTCAGTGCTGGGGCCACTGCTTTTTTTGATTGATATATATAAATGACCCTGGGTATTGGAATACAGAGTAGAATTTCTAAATTTTCCAATGTCACCAAACTTGGGGGTGTGGCAAACAGTGAGGATGATACCAATCGACTACAACAGGACATAGAAAGGCAAGCAGAATGGGCAGACAAGTGGCAGATGAAATTTAATAGAGAGAAGTGTGAGGTGATGCATTTTGGCAGAAGGAACAGGGAGAGGGAATATACACTTAATGGCACAGTTTTAAAGAGTGTGCAGGGACAGAGGGACCTGGGAGTTAATGTGCATAGGTCCCTGAAGGTGGCAGGACATATTGACAGAGTGGTTAGCAAAGCATATGGGATCTTGGGCTTCATAAATAGAGGTATTGAGTACAAAAGTAGAGAAGTTATGTTGAACCTTTATAAAGCGCTGGTTAGGCCATAACTGGAGTATTGTGTCCAGTTCTGGTCACCACACTTTAGGAAGGATGTGAAGGCCCTTGAGAGGGTGCAGAGGAGATTAACCAGAATGGTTCCAAGGATGGGGGATTCTTAGCTACAAGGACAGGTTGGAGAAGCTGGATTTGCTTTTATTAGAGCAAAGGAGGTTGAGGGGTGATTTGATAGAGGTGTACAAGATTGTGACGGGTTTGGATAGGCTAGACGGGGAAAAGCTGTTCCCACTAGTTGATGGTACAAGGACTAGGGGACACAGATTTAAGGTTTTGGGCAAGAGATACGGGGGGGGGGGGGGGGGGGATGTGAGGAAAACCTCTTTTACGCAGCGAGTGGTGAGGACCTGGAAAACTCTACCAACGGAAGTGGTGGAAGCGGAGACACTCAATGTTTTCAAGGGAAGACTGGATAGGCACTTGAGGGAAATAAACTTGCAGGGCTACGGGGATAGAGCAGGGGAATGGGATTGACTGAATTGCTCTATAAAGAGCTGGCATGGACTCAATGGGCCAAATGGCCTCCTTCTGTGTCGTTATGAGTATGTAAAAGATCCCATGGCACCATTTAAGAGCAGTAGGTGAGTTCTCCCGTGTCCTGGCCAATATTTATCCCTCAACCAACACGTAAAACAGATTATCTGGTCCTCATCACATTGCTGTTGGTGGGACCAGCAAATTGGCTGCCGCGTTTCCTACATAACAAGTGACTACACTTGGCTGTAAAGTGCTTTGGGATGCCCAGAGATCGTGAAAGGCGCTATATAAATGCAAGTTCTTTCTTTAGATTGTTAAGAGGCAGTTATAGCTAAAGACTATTGAAATGCCATAATGCAGTGCTGTCGCTGATGGCTCACGATTAAAGCATGGCTAGAAGTGAAACCTAACATTGTTACTAAATTTTTGCCGAACATAAAAACCATCTAATGCTCCATCTGTGCTGTTAGCTGATGTCAGCAGGAATTGCGATAGTGGCACTACAATTGGTCTCAGCATTCCTGAGTAAAGGAGGAGGATAAAACCATCCAGAGCTCCTAACTGCAAATTCATTAATCCCTGCTCAAGACATGCATGGGTGAACACTGAATGGAAAAAACACAACTCAGCTGAGATGTCCTCTTCTGGTTGAATAGCTTATCAACAGCCAGGATTCATACTTGAAAAATGGTTCCTCAGGTGAAATGCAGAAGGATGGCTGCTGCTCACGGAACCATATCTGAACAAGAATTATTGCCTTAAGAGGGGAGGATAAACATTTACAGTGACGCCTTCTTTGCCAACATGAGCCACATAGAAACCACACAGATCAGTGACATACTTACACCAGAAATGTCCACATTGTTGCGGAACCAGGTAACTGTGGGAGTTGGGGTGGCCTGGGTGCTACAGTGCAAAAATCCTGGCTGCCCTTCATCTAACTGGCAGTCTGTTGGCTTGACCACCCACTCTGGGATTGCTGTGAATGGAGAGAAGAATTCAAGAGATTACATTTATAAAACCCAACAACCCTACTCCACTATACTTCAAGGACAGAATGAGCTTGCAAGGTCATTAACAAAATAAAGCCTTCATCATTTGTCTTGTTTTAAAATTATATTAAAAGAAAATAATACTGGATTCCCACCAAGCTGTTCGTCAAATCGCACTCCCCTGATGGCTCAGTAGCAAATTGTTCCATGAAGTGTGGCACTAAGCCACACAGATCAGAGTTTCCAAGATTGAGCACTGGTCTTTGCTATGGGTGGTAGTAAGAGACGCTATACTCTAAGACCCACTGCTAGAAAGAGGGAAAGAAAAAATGAACGCTGGCACTTTCCCAGGGATCTTTTCTAAAATTGCAGACACTGACATAAGTTGAGGATGTTCAGGTCAGTTGTGATGGCCTGGCAGCAACTTGCAGAGAATCACCATCTCGGCTCACAAATGAAAAATGGCCCTTTGGGCAAGGCACTGCACATCTCTAACTGTACTCAGCAGGAGTGCTTCAGGAGAGGGATAAGGAGTAGGTCAGGGAAGGAGGGAAAATCGGAGGGGAAAAGCTAAAAGGGTAGGCCGGGGTGGGGGGAGGAGGAAAGTTACTGTTATTATTGAAGGGCCAGATTTTGCTGTACCAGGGCATCTAACAGTGCCTGTCATTAGTTAGACTTGCCCCATCACCCTTCAGCTTAAAACATTTTTGCTCACTAAGTTGCTGAAAGTGTGAGCTGGTAACAGTGCAACAAGGGAAACAGGGCATCTGAGACCTGAGCGGACAGGGAAACCAACAGGGCCCTTAACCAATGAGATTTAAGGATTGGAAAATGAACAGCGGAAGGATTGACAAGGAGGGTGAATTAAAGAGAGTGAATTCAATGCTAAATCAAGGACAGGAAGTGATGCCTCTAAAGAAAGATTGGATTAAGGAGAGAAAGGAGAAGCTAGGAAGAAAAAATTAGAAAATTAAAAATTTGACTTAAAAAAAATCTCCTAAAACAATTCACAGCCTGAAGGAATGAAACTCCATAGTTATAACAGTTAATTTTAGGTGCCAGAGAGGTTGATGGCAGTAATTAACACCATATCGTTAAAATAATTACACTTGTAATTACTAGCCCTAAATATCTGTGGCGGGTTGAGTTCTTATTGAACGCGCAAATACAGCAACTTCACGACATTCACGGCGGCGGCACCGAGGAGGCAGCAGATAAAAACAGTGGGAGACCAAGGCAGCGCGGACCTAATCGGCAGCAGCACCGAGGAGGCAGCAGATTAAAAACAGCGGGAGACCAAGGCAGCGCAGACCTAATCGGCAGCAGCACCGGAGGAGGCGGCACCTCCGACGATTTGAAGAACAAAAAACAAGGAGTGACGTCACAGGACAGCAGGTAGGTGACTGGTTGCGGCGAGAGCGGGATCTGAGGAACGACACCAGTGGGGATAAAAGGAGCTAGCCGGGAGCTGCGCGTGTCAAATCACAGGAAAGCAGGTAAGTGATTGGTTGGCGAGTATTTCTCTCTTTTTTCTAAACTTGGACATTGGTTTAAATTAAGAGCCGGGATTAAAAACCAATTGATATTTCAAAACTTGAAAACCTAATTAATTAATTAAATAAAATCTAATAGAGATGGCAGGGCAGGCGATGTGTTGCAGCTGTTGCATGTGGGAGCTGGTGGATACCAGTGTGATCCACAGTGACCACATCTGCAGTACGTGTTGGCGGCTCGAGGAACTTCGGCTCAGAGTTGATGAGCTGGAGTCCGAGCTTCGGACACTGCGATACATCAGGGAGGGGGAGAGTTACCTGGACACTGTTCCACGAGGCAGTCACATCCCTTAGGTTAAATAATTCAAATTTGGTCCATTGTCAGGGACAGGAGGGTGTGACTGCAAGTGAAGCAGGATCCAGAAGGTAGCACTGGAGGAGCCTCAGCCCTTGCACTTGTCCAACAGGTACGAGGTTCTTGCAGCCTGTGTGGACGAGAGCAAGGTCTGCAGGGAGGATGAGCAAACTGACCACAGCACCATGGTACGGGGGCCATTTCAGTTGGGGGAATAAAAAGAAATGTAGTAGTGGTAGGGGACAGTATAGTTAGGGGGATAGATACTGTTCTCTGCAGCCGAGAGCGTAGGTCCCAAAGGCTGTGTTGCCTGCCAGGGTTAAGGACATCTCCTCTGGGCTGGAGAGGAAGTTGGAGTGGGAGGGGAAAGATCCTGTTGTCATGGTCCACGTAGGTACCAATGACATACGTAGAACAGAGAAAGAGATTCTGCTGAGGGAGTATGAGCAGCTAGGAGCTAAATTAAAAAGCAGAACCACAAAAGGTAATAATCTCTGGATTACTACCTGAGCCACAAGCAAATTTGTATAGGGTAAATAAGATCAGAGAGATGAATACTGGTGTGGGAGAAATGGATTTCGATTCATGGGGCACTGGCACCAGTCATGGGATAAGAGGGAGCTGTTCCGTTGGGACAGGCTTCACTTGAACCATGCTGGGACGAGCGTCCTGACGAATTGAATAACTAGGGCTGCAGAGAGGGCTTTAAACTAAATAGTGGGGGGGGGGGGTGCGGGGGGAGGGTTCAGGTGAGCAGGAATTTAAAAAGTCAAAGAGAAAGGCGGCGGCAATAGAGCAGGGTAGCGATGGGGGCAATGGTAACCAGAGTGTGACAGGAAGGGACAGAACGTATAAAAATAAGAGTGCATCAGAAAGTGGGGTCAAAGCACGGAAAAATAGTAAAAAGGCAAAATTATTTATCCGAATGCACGCAGCATTCGTAACAAGATAGATGAGTTGACAGCACAAATAAATATAAATGGGTATGATCTGATAGCCATTACAGAGATGTGGTTGCAAGGTGACCAAGGCTGGGAACTGAATATTCAGGGGTATTTGACATTTTGGAAGGATAGACAGAAAGGAAAAGGAGGTGGGGTAGCTCTATTAATAAAGGATGAGATCAGTGCAGTAGTGAGAAATGATATTGGCTCAGAAGAGCAAGATGTAGAATCAGTCTTCATGGTAGAAGACACTAAAACCATCCCAATAATACATAATCAAGGGGCTATAGGGATGGAGAAGTTAAAACAATCGCCATCACTAAAGAAAAAGTACTCGGTAAATAATGGGACGAAAGGTGGACAAGTCCCCGGGACCTGATGGCTTGAGTGCAAGCTAGCAGGGAACATAAAAACTGACTGTAAAAGCTTTTATAGATATGTGAAGAGAAAAAGATTGGTGAAGTCAAGCGTAGGTCCCTTACAGTCAGAATCAGGGGAATTTATAATGGGAAACAAAGAAATGGCAGACCAACTAAATTCATACTTTGGTTCTGTCTTCACAAAGGAGGACACAAATAACCTCCCAGAGATGCCGGGGAACATAGGGTCTGATGAAAGGGTGGAACTGAAAGAAATCAGTATTTGTAGGGAAATGGTGTTAGGAAAATTGATGGGACTGAAGGCCAATAAATCCCCAGGGCCTGATAATCTACATCCCAGGGTACTTAAGGAAGTGGCCCGAGAAATAGTAGATACATTGCTGGTCATCTTCCAGAACTCGATAGACTCTGGAACAGTACCCATGGATTGGAGGGTAGCTAATGTTACCCCACTATTCAAAAAAGGTGGTCGAGAAAAAGCGGGGAATTATAGACCGGTAAGCCTGACATCGGTCGTGGGGAAAATGCTAGAATCTATTATAAAAGATGTAATAGCAGAGCACTTGGTAAGCAGTGACAGGATCGGACAAAGTCAACATGGATTTACAAAAGGTAAATCATGCTTGACTAATCTACTGGAATTTTTTTGAGGATATAACTGGTAAAATAGATAGGGGAGAACCAGTGGATGTGGTGTATTTGGACTTTCAGAAGGCTTTCGATAAGGTCCCACATAAGAGATTAGCGTGCAAAATTAAGGCACATGGGATTGGGGGCAAGGTATTGACTTGGACAGAGAACTGGTTGGCGGACAGAAAGCAAAGAGTTGGAATAAACGGGTCGTTTTCCGAGTGGCAGGCAGTGACTAGTGGGGTTCTGCAAGGATCGGTCCTAGGACCCGAGCTGTTCACAATATATATTAATGATCTGGACGAGGGAATTGGATGTAATATCTCCAAATTTGCAGACGACACAAAGCTGGGTGGGAGGGTAAGCTGTGAGGAGGATGTCGTGAAACTCCAGTACGATTTGGACAGATTGGGTGATAGTGCATTTGCCATGTTTCTGCCCAATGTAAGATTCGCGAAATTTTCATTAAATAATCACGTAGGAAAATAGGGTTAATAAAACAGCTTTATTGACCAAAAGAAGCTTATACAGAGAAACTTTTGATAAAAGGGCACACAAAATGGCCGCCAGACCTCGTGACCAGCTTCTGGGACCATTTGAATTTGTGTTACTGCAAGCCAGACAGGCTTGTGGATTGAGGACATTAAAAGCCCGCGGAAACCAATTTCGGGAAGCCGAAACTCATAGAACTGAGCATACATATTGATTAGATTATAAGTACAGGACAGATTTGGGTGGCAGGATGAGACCCATCAAGAAATGGGCGGACAATTGAACGAACGCTTAAGCCCATTACACTGTACAAAGAGAAGCCGTTTAACAGCCATCCAGGGCAATCTCCAGACCGATCAATATACAAACCAAGTTACGGTAACCAAGCAAAGACATTATCGGCCCAGGAAGGCCAGTTAAGCTATCACCGACTCCTGTTATGAAGACAAAACACCCCTGCAGAGAGTTCTGCCCGCCAAAATTATTACAAAGACAGGACTATGATTTGGCGGGAGATAAGCATGTTCCAAAAGGTATAACTGTGGATTGAGTAAAGTCCATCAGTGAGTTCTCCATCGGTACGCTTCGGGACAGACTCTTCGGAACAATTTCGGTTCGGAACGTGGTCGGTGTTCGGCCAGACAAGGCCCGGCCACGACGAAAAGACGACGAGAAGAGTTCGGCTTGGAAGCCAGCTCGGCCAGGCAAGGCCCGGCCACGACGGGAAGACGACGAGGGAGGCCCGGGTACTTTTGTCGGGAGATCATCGACGACCCAGGCCGGAGAAGAAGACACTCAGGGCCCAGGTACTCCAATTCTGCTCCACCGTTGGAGAAATCAGAAGGACAATTCTGACTGTATAAAGAGTCATTTCGGAACCAGCGTCCCGCCCTGGGGAAGACCATCGGGAGATCATCGACGACCCAGGCCGGAAAAGAAGACACTCAGGGCCCGGTACTCCAGTTCTTCAACATCACATCGGCGAGCGCTCATCGCAGGAGAACCAAGAGGAAAACAAGCTGCGCCAGAAGCTTCCAAACCCACGTGACAACGGAAAGCTGTGTCGAAAGGCTGCAACGCCCTTTTCGCAATTCTTAAAGTGGTGAGCATGATCCCGAGTCCCTCAAATCGAAACTTAGTTAGGTCTAGGAGAGGGGGTTAAGGGTAATTGTAATGTGTTACCCCTTCTACGATGTGCCGTGTGTTCCCCATTTCTATAGAGTTAAGTTTATAGATGTGTGCATGCTTGTCGTTGCTTTAATCTGTGCATATGACATGTATTTTATAATGCTGCAAACTGTTCAATAAAGGCATCCATTTCGTGCTATTCGACCTGGTCTATTGAGTTTTTCTGCACTACAGCTCCCTGCACCTAAGTCCAAGGTCTAGAACCGTAGGGGCGAGTGGGTCGAACCACTCACGGGTAATTATTGCAAGAAGCCTGGCAGGAGACCAGAGCAAGCAAGAGAAACCCCCTACAACTATAATGTGGATAAATGTGAGGTTATCCACTTTGGTGGCAAAAACAGGAAGGCAGATTATTATTTGAATGGCACTAGATTGGGAGAAGGGGAAGTGCAAAGAGACCTGGGTGTTCTTGTGCACCAGTCGCTGAAGGTAAGCATGCAGGTGCAGCAGGCGGTTAAGAAGGCAAATGGTATGTTGGCCTTCGTAGCAAGAGGGTTCGAGTACAGGAACAAGGATGTCTTGCTACAGTTGTACAGGGCCTTGGTGAGACCGCACCTTGAGTATTGTGTGCAGCTTTGGTCGCCTTACCTGAGGAAGGACGTTCTTGCCATGGAAGGAGTGCAGCGAAGATTCACCAGGCTGATACCTGGGATGGCGGGAATGACGTATGAGGAGAGATTGTGTCGATTGGGCTTATACTCACTGGAGTTTAGAAGATTGAGAGGGGGTCTCATCGAAACCTATAAAATTCTGTCAGGCCTGGACTAGATGCAGAAAGGATGTTTATGATGGCCGGGGAGTCCAGAATCAGGGGTCATAGTCTAAGGATAAGGGGTAAGCCATTTAGGACTGAAATGAGGAGGAATTTCTTCACCCAGAGAGTGGTGAACCTGTGGAATTCTCTGCCAGAGGGCGGTGGAGGCCAGTTCATTAAATATATTCAAAAAAGAGTTGGATATATTTCTTGAGGCTAAAGGGATCAAGGGATATGGGGAGAAGGCAGGGACAGGGTACTGAATTTGGATGATCAGCCATGATCTCATTGAATGGCGGAGCAGGCTCGAAGGGCCGAATGGCCTACTCCTGCTCCTATCTTCTATGTTTCTATATTTTCTATGCATCCTAGGGTCTTAAAAGAAGTGGCTGCAGAGATAGTGGATGCATTGGTTGCAATCTACCAAAATTCCCTGGATTCTGGAGAAGTCCCAGCGGATTGGAAAACTGCAAATGGCTTACCCCTTAAGAAGGGAAGGAGACAGAAAGCAGGAAACTATAGACCTGTTAGCCTAACATCTGTCATTGGGAAAATGCTGGAGTCCCATTATTAAGGAAGCAGTAGCAGGGCATTTAGAAAATCAGAATAGTCAAGCAGAGTCAGCATGGTTTTATGAAAGGGAAATCAGGTTTGACAAATTTGCTGGAGTTCGTTGAGGATGTAACGAGCAGGATGGATAAAGGGCAACTAGTGGATGTCATGTATTTGGATTTCCAGAAGGCATTCGATAAGGTGCCACATAATAGGTTACTGCACAAGATAGGAGCTCACGGTAGTTGGGGTAATATATTAGCATGGATAGAGAATTGGCTAACTAACAGAAAACAGAGTCGGGATAAATGGGTCATTTTCCGGTTGGCAAACGGTAACTAGTGGGGTGCCACAGGGATCAGTGCTGGGGCCTCAACTACAGGAAACTTGGCGATATCCGGCACCGACGGGACCGAGCTGCTGCCGATCTATCAAAACTTCCGGATAGACCAGCGCTGATGTTGAAGGATACGGAGGTTTTCATCGCCGTATCTGACAACACTGTTGCTTAGCAACAGCTTGTAAACACTCGGCCCGTACCTTGGAAGCGTCTCGGAAGCTGTTGCTAAGTTACAGAGATGCTTTCCAGAGCCCGACTGTTAAAAAAAAAAAAAAAAAAAAAAAAATGCTAGAAGAAAAAAAACCTAACCAAAACGGCTGCTGATTTCTGCCGTTAGATCGAGGTTTCCGGACATACAACCTCCGGATAAACCAAAGTTTCCTGTATTTACAATCTATATTAATGACTTGTATGAAGGGACTGTATGTAATGTTGCCAAATTTGCTGATGATACAAAGATAGGTGAGAAAGCAAGTTGTGAAGAGGACACAAAGAATCTGCAAAGGGATATAGACAGGCTAAGTGAGTGGGCAAACATTTGGCAGATGGAGTATAATGTGGGAAAGTGTGAGGTTATCCATTTTGGTAAGAAAAAGAAAAAGCAAATTATTTAAATGGAGAGAGATTACAAAATGCTACAGTAGAGGGACCTGGGGGTGCTTGTGCATGAAACACAAAAAGTTAGCCCACAGGTACAGCAAGTAATCAAGAAGGCAAGTGGAACGTTGGCCTTAATTGCAAGGGGGTTGGAGTATAAAAGCAGGGAAATCCTGCTACAACTGTACAGGGTATTGGTGAGACCACACCCGGAGTACTGCGTACAGTTTCGGTCTCCTTATTTAAGGAGGGATATACTTGCATTGGGGGCAGTTCAGAGAAGGTTCACGAGATTGATTCCTGAGATGAAGCGGTTGTCTTATGAAGAAAGGTTGAGCAGGTTGGACCTATAGTCATTGGAGTTCAGAAGAATGAGAGGGGATCTTATTGAAACAGATAAGATACTGAGGGGGCTCGACAAGGTAGATGCAGAGAAGATGTTTCCCCTGATGGGGGAATCTAGAACTAGGGGGCATAGTCTCAGAATATGTGGTCAGATTTTTTTCTTCCTCTGCTGAAGGTGTTGCCTCCTTACTGGGTCTGGTCCTGTCGGCAGTGGCATCTGTCCAGTACAGTAAACTCTCGTTTAAATGGCACCTAATTATCCGGAATTCTCTAATAACCGGCAAAATTCAGCAGTAGGTTCAGGAACCCAAAGGTATGTTTTACTGTATATTTGTGGCTGTGTAACCAGGGTTCTCGTACCTTCTGCCATGGCTCCTGCACCTCTGGTTGTGTAACCGGGACTCCTGCACATGTGGCCGTGTAACCAAGGCTCCTGCACAAGTGGCTGTGTAACCAGGTCCCCTGTACATGTGGCCGTGTAACCGGGACTCCAGCACTTGTGGCCGTGTAACCGCGGCTCCTGCACAAGTGGCTGTGTAACCAGGTCCCCTGTACATGTGGCCGTGTAACCAAGGCTCCTGCACAAGTGGCTGTGTAACCAGGTCCCCTGTACATGTGGCCGTGTAACCGGGACTCCAGCACTTGTGGCCTTGTAACCGGGACTCCTGCACATGTGGCCGTGTAACCACGGCTCCTGCACAAGTGGCTGTGTAACCGCGGCTCCTGTACCTGTGGCCGTGTAACAGGGACTCCTGGATCTGTGGCTGTGTAACAGGGGCTCCTGCACCTGTGGCCGTGTAACCCGGGTTCCTGCACCTGTGGCTATGTAACGGGGCTCTCGTACCTTGGGCCATTGTCACTCCATGTCCCTTCTTCTGGTCTGAGGTCGGCCGATATATAAATTGCCTCAGTAGGTATACCTCTCCGTTATCCGGAACTTTTAATCAACCGGCACCATCCCGGTCCCGTAGGTGCCGGATACGAAAGAGTTTACTGTACCTTACAATTCACGCACGAGTCGAGATAACCGAGTGCTTGTTGACTGTTTGGACCATCGCAACTAAGCCCAGTTCAGTCCTCGCTCAATGTGCACACGTACATATTTTAATCAGGGAGGCACTGGACAGCAATCAGTAATGGAAATCAGCTGACTTTTCCTCAGCCCCAGGAATCAATGCCCCACCGCTGTCTTCCCCCAAAACACAAATATGAGTTATTTGCGTTCCAAGTGTTTGCTTGGCTCAGTTGGGAGCGCTCTTGTCTGAACTGAAATTGCGGGTTTACACCCACTGCAATACACACAATCTGAGGCTTATACTTCAATGCAATGCTGAGGGATTGCTGCGTTGTCAGAGGACCCGTCTTTCAGAAGAGACGTTAAACTAAGGCCTCACCTGCCTGCTCAGGGGGGCATTATTCAAGAAAAGCAGTGTCCTGCCAACATCCAACCTTCAACCAAGTACTGTACATCAAAACAGATAAATATTTGTGGAATCTGTTGCCAGATTAGCTGACAGGTTTCCCCATGTGGCAGTTAGTGCAATTCAAGTGTTCACTGGCTGTGAAGGAGGACACGTACATATTTTAACAGGGAGGCACTGGACAGCAAATTCTTTTCTTAAAATCCCTGATATGTGATGGAGTGCTGCACTGATTCAGTTGCTGTACTTTGGCTGTGACATTAAACCAAGGGCACAATCCAAAGAGGAGCAGGGTTGAAGAGTGAGCTACACGACAACAAACAACCACATCTATGATTCCCATATGGTTGGTAAGTTCTTGACTTCAGCTAAACTGACTGGGCAAAGGGCTGAGTGGCAAGTGTATTTTTAACCTGCTGAAAGAGGAGCTAATTTACCTGCTGGTACCTGGCTTGAGAACCATGGACAAAGGCCTCCCCTTGATAAGCCACCCACCCTAATAGTGGTAAAGCTGTGCAGAATATACTGTATGTGTGAAAATACTTGACGATTTCTCCGGTCTCCTTGCTAACATTTATCTCGCAACCAAAACCTCCAAAAACAAATGAACTAGTCATTTATCTAATTGCTGTTAGTGGAACCTTGCTGTGTGCAAATTGGCTGTGTTTAGCTACATTGTAACAGTGGCTACACATCAAAACTAATTCATTGGCCATGAAGGCTTTCCTGAGGATATGAAATGCACTATGGAAATAAGTGCTCCTTACTTGCCACAGTGATGCTTAGCTCCCTGGTCTTCTCTCCAGCTTTGTTTTGAGCATGACAGGTGTAAATTCCAGAATCCTCTTCTGCTGTCTCATTGAAGACCAGCTCATTCCCAGCCTGGTAGACACGCCCTTGGGTTGGAACTCGTGCACTGCCCCTGTACCATGACACAACAGGCAGGGGCAGTCCTCTTGGTGGTGGGCATTCAACATGTTGCATGGTATTTGCAATGAAAACCTTTGGACTGAACGGCAGCATCTCGTCAATTTCTAAATTAAAAAAAAAAAATGATTTCAGAAGCAGCTCAACATTTTCCACGTACTTTTGAATCTACTTTTCCCTGCATCCTTGTCGTATGATCTGTTAATATTCACAGGAAACTTCTACCCAAAACTACACTGGAAATGGTTTGGAAAAGCTTTCAGTCATTCAAGCATCAGTTGACGTTGTATACTCAACAGATGGCAGCAGTGCCTACATTTCCTGTTCTATTCCTATTTGTTAAAGATAACCCTTTGCTTGTTTAATTCATTGTGTGACAAGCTTAATTTGTGTAAATGCAGCGTATGAAGCATCTAAAGACCAATTGCATCTCGTCTTGATTATTTTTTTAGATGCACTTTTTTTTTTTAATGATTTCTGATTAAACAATGTTGACTTTTTAGTTTTGTACATAAGCAGTAAAATCACTGTAAAGCAGTTAGAGCTCACACATCTCAACTCCCAACAAGACTAACATGAACTCTCCATGGCCAAAGGCAGTTCAATAATCAGGGCAAACCAGGAAGACTTACAAGGAGGGGCTGCACAATTATTATTTCAGAAGACCTCAAGCCATTTCAGATGGTTTTGCCTGTGAAGGCCCACCCTGCTTTGTAAAATGCACTGAATTAAAATCCATAAAGATTACAATCTGAAATTCCTTAATAAATAGCCTGTTTCCTTTTCCGGTTCTACACAATAACCAGCAGTTCAAGTGACTGCATTTCCCCCACCAGACAATGCAAACATCGAGTAATTTCACAACTGGTTCACTAATGTCCTTTAGGGAAGAAAATCTGTCCTATGTGTGACTCCAGTGCCACACCAACATAGAAGACGCTTAACTGTCCTCTGAAGTGGCCTCGCAAGCCATTTAGCATCAAACCGCTAGCAAGAGAACCAATAAAACTGGACAGACGCTCAGCTGCAACATAAGCATCAAATCGGGACATGAGAGGCACACCATGCCCAGTGGCAAGTAACATTCGTGCCACAAAAGTGCCAGGCTGTGACCATCTCCAACAGGACAAAGCCAAACCACCTCCCCACGACATTCAATGGCATTACCAGTGAGTCTTCCACCATCCACAGCCTAGGGTCACCGTTGACCAGAAACTTAACTGGGCCAGCCACATAAATGATGTGACTACTAGAGGAGGTCAGAGACTGGGTAAGTGGCTCAGCTCCTGACCCCCCCCCCCAAAGCTTCTTCACCACCTACAAGGCACAAGTCAGCAGTGTGATACTCCCCACTTGGCTGGATATGAGCAGCTTAACACTCAAGAGGCTCGACACCATCCAGGACAAAGCAGCACGCTTGATTGGCACCCCATCCACCACCTTAAACATGCACTCCCTCCACCACCGGCGTACCATGGCTGCAGTGTGTACAATCTACAGGGATCCTGCACCCGCACACAATCTCCACTCTGAGCCACCTGCCCCCTATCTCACTTTGGTTTTTCCTAGCTATATCACAGTGCCACTTATAATTGCTATTTCCTGGGCAACATTACTCCATGGTCTAAATACAGGCCCTGGACATCATCTTTCATCCCCTGGCTGCGGTTCTTCTCCCTCTCCTACCTGCTCTCATCTCCATTTCCCTTTTCTATCCACCGAACAGTTCTTTAGTTGCATTCTTTGCCAATTTTTCATGCCGTTTTGTAAATGCAAAAATTCGTAACATAAGAGATGCTGACATTTTATTTTCAACTTCCAGCATGGGGCCATAACACAAAGTTCAAAGATTTTCTATAAAGTTTAAAATAACATTTGCAGACATTTCTCTCTTTATATACATTTTGATTATGCCTCCGTGAACTACTTTGGGACTGTTCCAATAACAATCCTCGTCAAATGCCAGAAGTAGCTTTAATAATGAGTAGCTTTTGTAATTATATAAATACAAAACAAAAATTAAAATAAAATACAAACACCGCTTCTGATGTCTTCTCTTCGGTTTGCCATCATCCTCAGCTTTTAGATTTTTATTGGAACTTTTTCCTAATATCTAATCTGCTCTAGTTTTTCACATCAAAAGTGTTTAATCCAACTAATTCCGTCGATAATCAAACCATCTGGGTTCCCTTCATCCATTTTGGAACAGAGAACAAGTTTGACCTCTAACTGGCTGAAAATATGCTTCAAATTTCAACCAACTGAATGCCATAACTGTAAAGATGGACATTATTGCATCTTATATTCAACTGTCAAATCGTGATGAATTGTAAAGCAGCAGAAACCTGTTAATACCATAGATGTAGACAGCACAGAAAGAGACCATTTGACCCATTGTGACTCTCCTGGCTCCTTGTCAGAACGATCCAAAACTAATTCCACATAGCCCCGTATCTTCCTCTGCTTAAAATATTCATCCAATTATCCCTCAAAAGATGCAGTGGTCTCTGGTTCAGCTATATCCTGAGAGAGTATCCCATCCTACAACAATCCACTGTGTAAAGAAATTTCTCCTGACCTCTCTCAAGTAAGGTTTTTGCATCAATGATACCTTGTCACTGACTCCCCAAGCTGAGGAAATAGTTATATCGGGCCAAGTCATCAGGCCAAGTCATCTTTAACAAATGGTGCTGGCTCTTTGATAAGAACTCATTCATGGTGCAGGAAAGGTTACTTTTTCTTTCCAATGGGTCTCATTATACAGTTACCCCTAAAGACCTTAACTTTCTTGCATTGTGGTACAGGTTGAGCGTCCTGAATCCGGCAACCTCGGGATCGAGGCCGAGCCGGTTTTCGTGTTTTTCCAGACTTCAGAGCGTGTTTCTGATATCCGAAATCTGGAATTATCGCAACCTGGGCTCGGGCGTTTCCAGACTTCGGACATCAGAAACACGTTCCGAGTCCAGAAATGCCTGGGCCGCTCCGCTTAGCGCTGACGCGTTTCTCCGCCCCTCCCCTTCTGTTAAAGGGAAGGGACGCTGCGAGCTCTGCAGAGCATCCGATGGCCCACACTAGACCACCAGGGCGGCGTGGTGCCGTGGCCGCAGCCTGGCAGAAACGGTTTGACAGGGTGTCCGGATTCCAGAACATTTTACGGATTCCGGACAACCCTGCCACCAATCGTCCCGGAGTCCGGATCTCCGGATTTTGGACGCTCAACCTGTATCTGCATTACTGACTTAATACTACTGCGCGTGAACATGGCGCGGAGATTTAAATATTTACATTATTCTTTATTCATACCTGCCATGCGTAGTGCAGCTTCCAGCACGGTCGGCTTCCCTCTCGGACCTCGACCAACACATTTGTACACACCAAAGCTGCGAGGTTTCACGTTAGTAAGCAGCAGAGAGCCATTAGCAAACACAATAGTCCTGAGGAGAGAAGATTTCAGGTTAAATATAGGTTTGTAATGCCCTCTATTAGTAGTTTTGCAGTTCCCACACCCTGCCCTGAAGCTGCAGCATGCTGAGGTGTGGCTCCATAAGCAGCACCTGTCTTCTGGTGTCCTATACATGCGCTATTCTTCATGGGTGAAGTCAGGCAGTGAGTGCTGGCAGACTGTTCCACTGTGGGGACATCACAGCTGACTCTTTTTCTCATCCAACATCCATATTAATGCACTTTGCAACGTGATTCATCGACAATCAAGAGCAGGAACCCTGGCTAGTTTTTCTCCAATCTCTAGCACACAGATAGTGAGGTAAATTGTCAAAGCCCAATTGCTGCCCAGGCTGAGATCAGGGATCATTCTGGTGTGTTCCTGATCTGTAAGGCTCAATATTATGTGGAAACATTTGGGAGCAAATCTACAGGGGGAGTGAATCATTCACTTTTATAATTGAATGGAGGACCTACTCATTGTCATCTTCCTCTTTGTAGTTAGAGAGAACTACTGGCAAAATGTTGGAAACAAGTTTCCTGCTTGTCCCCATTCCTACCTTTGGGGATGGGGTAGGGAAACAACACAGGCAAAGGAAAGAGGAAAAGTTGAGCAAACCAAGGTGGGAATTTAACAAAATTGGTGCTCTTTCAAAAGTGTAAATCAGTTCAAGTTGGATCAAACAACAGAGTATCTCCAAAAATATCAGCTGGAAGTGAGTGAAAGGTTTGAGGAGGACCCCTACACAACTAAGAGGACTGCAACATAATCATCTAGCCATTCGGACTGATATGACTATTATGAATAGATTAAAGTCTAAAAACACATTTTGGGCCAGTCAGAATGGCTAGATCATATGAAGAGGTTTAGATTCCTACATGCATAACTTGAAGACGATTTTTCTCAACTCCATCACTGCAGCTCCAGCACACCAAGATCAGTTAATCTTTGTTCATGCATCTGGGGGAAGAGTGGGTATGAAATCATCAAACCTTCCATCATTGCCCTGGAGTCTTAACTTCCCATCAAAAAACCTAGACAGAAACTCTCAAAACTATTTCTGATTAACTCATGCAGAGATCTTAAATCAAAGTGACAAGAAAGAACTTGCATTTAGTGTTGACGGTAGAATGTTTGCCGGGATGCCATAATCTTTCAACCATATTAAAGCCCGAAACCGTTGTGTCCAATATTACATATACAAACGATTCTGCAATACCATGAGATTTTTTGTTTAAAGAAAACTTTTCTCCCTCCACTGGCAAGAACAGTTAAAAGATAAGAACGTGCCTATCTCTCAACAGTTGGTGCCAACAGATGCCGATCCATCTCTGCAGATATAACCAATCACAGCAAGGTCAGAATTTTCTGATGCATTTCTGATGCTCAGATTCTGCAGCATTTCCAAATTATTGATGAATATCCTGGGGTAGGGCATTCAGTACTAAAGATAGAATCATAGAATCTTACACCACAGAAGGCGGCCATTCAGCTCATCGTGCCTTTGAAAGAGCTGTCCAATTAGTCCCACTACCCTACTCTTTCCCCAGAGACCTGCATATATTTCCTTGTTAAGTATATCGCTCGCTAACCAGTATTGCAGCTCGCTCGCTAACCAGTATTCAGTTCTGGATACTGGTGAGGGCGATAGTTCCTCTAGGGGGTGCAGCCAGAGCCAAGTCCACAGCACCATGGGTGGCTCAGCTGCACAGGTGGGGAGGAAAAGAGTGGAAGAGCAATAGTGATAGGGGATTCGATAGTTAGGGGAATAGTCAGGCGTTTCTGCAGCCGCAGACGTGGCTCCAGGATGGTATGTTGCCTCCCTGGTGCCAGGGTCAAGGATGTCACTGAACGGCTGCAAGACATTGAGGGGGGAGGGTGAACAGCCAGAGGTTGTGGTCCATATCGGTACCAACAACATAGGTAGGAAGAGGGATGAGGTCCTGCAGGCAGATTTTAGGGAGCTAGGAAAGAGATTAAAAAGCAGAACTCAAAAAGGTAGTTGTAGTGATCAATAACATGTCATTCTATAGTGGACACTAGGTGGAGCCGTAGAGCTGTATATAGCTGTATGTATAAGACTACACTACCCAGCTGTATATATATTAAGACATTACCCATGAGGCACTAGGCTACCCACAAGGCAAGTGTCAAGATGGCAGCCTGCACACAGGAGCACACATGCTGCATCTCTACAGATACTGTACCTAGAGAACGTGTACTGAATAAATGACTAGCTAGAAGCTAGCTGTGTTCATAATAAATAGACATTCTTATTAATGAACATAACAGTAGTAATCTCCGGATTACTCCCGGTGCCACGTGCTAGTGAGTACAGAAACAGGAGGATAGAGCAGATAAATGCGTGGCTGCAGAGATGGTGCAGGAGGGAGAGCTTTAGATTCCTGAGGCATTGGGACTGTTTCTGGGGAAGGTGGAACCTGTACAAGCCAGACGGGTTGCACCTCAACAGAGCCGCAACCAATATCCTCGTGGGGAGGTTTGTTAGTGCTGTTGGGGAGGGTTTAAACTAGCTTGGCAGGGGGATGGGAACCTGAGAGTGGATTCAGAAGGGAGAGAAGCCAAGCTGGAAATGGAAGGCAGAAAATTAGTAAGCGAGTTCGGTAGGCAGAGGAAATATAGGCTAGAAAATAGACAAGGGAGGTTGGCAGTGCTAAATGGTATGTACTTCAACGCAAGGAGTCTCTAGGGAATAAAGCAGATGAGCTGAGGGCACAGATAGACACGTGGGAGTATATTATAGCTATTATTGAGACATGGCTGAAAGGAGGGCAGGAATGGCAGCTCAACATTCCTGGTTACAGGGTTTTCAGACAAGATAGAGGAGGATAAAAAAAGGAGTGGGGGGTCGCAATATTGTTTAAAGAATCAATTACAGCTGTGAGGAGGGAGGATATCTTAGAAGGATCACCAAATGAGGCCATATGGGTTGAACTGAAAAACAAAAAAGGGGCAATCACATTGCTGGGAGTGCACTACAGACCTCCAAGCAAATATATAGGCAAATTTCTGAGACATGTAGAAATAGGGCAGTAATAGTCGGGGATTTCAACTTCCCTAATATTAACTGGGATAAAATTAGTGTGAAAGGCAGAGGGAGCAGAATTCTTAAAATGCATTTCGGAGAACTTTTTTAGCCAGTACGTAGCAAGCCCAACAAGAGAGGGGGCGGTTTTGGACCTAGTTTTAGGGAATGAAGCTGGGCAGGTGGAAAGGGTATCAGTGAGAGAGCATATTGGTGGTAGTGATCAATTCAGTTAGATTTAGGGTAGTTATGGAAAAGGACAAGGATAGACCAGGAATAAAAGTTCTCAATTGGGGAAAAGCTAATTTTACTTAGCCGAGGGGTGATTTAGACAAAGTGAACTGGAGACCGAAACTTGAAGGTAAATCAGTGTCAGAGCAGTGGCACCCCACTAGTTATAGTTTGCCAACCTGAAAATGACCCATTTATCCCGACTCTGTTTTCTGTTAGTTAGCCAATCCTCTATCCATGCTAATATATTACCCCCAACCCCATGAGCTCTTATCTTGTGTCGTAACCTTTTATGTGGCACCTTATCGAATGCCTTCTGGAAATCCAAATACACTACATCTACTGGTTCCCCTTTATCCACCCTGCTCGACACATCCTCAAAGAACTTCAGCAAATTTGTCAAACATGATTTCCCTTTCATAAAACCATGCTGACTCTGCTTGACTATATTATGATTTTCTAAATGTCCTGCAATCACTTCCTTAATGATGGACTCCAGCATTTTCCCAATGACAGATGTTAGGCTAACTGGTCCATAGTTGCCTGCTTTCTGTCTCCCTCCTTTCTTAAACAGGGGCGTTACATTTGCGGTTTTCCAGTCCGCTGGGACCTCTCCAGGATCCAGGGATTTTTGGTAGATTACAACTAATGCATCCACTATCTCTGCAACCACCTCTTTTAAGACTCTAGGATGCACGCCATCAGGTCCAGGGGACTGTCCACCTTTAGTCCCATTGGTTTGCCTAGTACGTCCTCTCTAGTGATAGTAATTGTTTTAAGTTCTTCACCCCCATCCCAATAGCCCCTTAATTATCCATTATTGGGATGCTTTTAGTGTCTTCTACAGTGAAGACCGATACAAAATATTTGTTCAAAGTCTCTGCCATTTCCCGGTTTCCCATTATTAATTCCCCACTCATCCTCTAGGGGACCAACATTTACTTTAGTTACTCTCAACTTTCTATATACCTGTAGAAGCTCTGTCTGTTTTTATATTTCTTGCAAGCTTACTCTCATAAGCTATCTTCTCTATTTTTTTTAGTCATCCTTTGCTGCTTTTAAAAAATTTCCCAATCCTCTGGCCTTTCACTATTCTTCGCAACATTGTATGCTTTTGTTTTCAATTTGATACCATCCTTTACTTCCTTAATTAGCCACGAATGGTTCATCCTTCTCAGAGTTTTTCTCTCTCACTGGAATATATCTTTGCTGAGAGTTATGAAATAGCTCCTTAAATGTTTGCCACTGCTTTTCTACAGTCTTACCCTGTAATATATTTTCCCAGTCCACTTTAACCAAGTCTGCCTTCATACCTTTGTAATTACCTTTGTTTAAGTTCAGGACACTAGTTTGAGACCTAGCTTTCTCACCCTCGAGCTGAATTTGAAATTCTACCATGCTATGATCACTCTTCCCAAGAGGATCCTTCACTTTATCATTAATTAATCTAGCTTCGTTACACATTACCAGATCTAAAATAGTCTTCTCCCTGGTTGGTTCCACAACATTTTGTTCCAAGAAACCATCCCGTATACACTCGAAGAACTCTTCCTCAAGTCTACCTTTGCCAATTTGCTTTGTCCAATCACTATGAAGATTAAAATCTCCCATGATTCTAGTTTTGCTCTTCCCCACAAGTAGAAACACATTGTGTTTATTGTATCAAAACATCTCAATTTTAAAGTCCTCCATTAGGTTACCCCTCGGCCTTCTTTTTTCAAGAGAAAAGAGACCCAGCCTGTTCATCCTTTCCTGATGGGTATAACCTCACATTTCTGGTATCATCCAAGTAAATCTTCTTTGCACCCTCTCCAATGCCTCGATATCCTTTTTTATAATATGGCAACCAGAACTAGTAAACAGTGAGGAAGATAGTAATAGGCTTCAAGAAGACATACAGGCTGGCCGAATAGGTGGTCACATGGCGGATGAAATTCAATGCAGAGAAATGTGAGGTGATACATTTTGGTAGGAAAAATATGAGGAAAGACCATACACACTATATCGTATAATTTTAAAGGGGTGCAAGAACAGAGAAACCTGGGGGTGCATGTGCACAAATCTTTGAAGGTGGCAGGACAGGTTCACAAAACAGTTAATAAAGCATATGGGATCCTAGGCTTTATAATTAGAGGCATAGAGTTCAAAAGCCAGGACCTATATATTATAACCTATATAAAACAGTATTTCGGTCCCAGCTGGAGTATTGTGTGCAATTCTAGGCACCACACATTAGGAAGGATGTGACGGCCTTAGAGAGGGTGCAGAAGAGATTTAATCAAATAGTTCCAAGGATGAGGGATTACAGTTACGTGGATAGACTGGAGAAGCTAGGGTTGTTCTGGGCGGCGCAGACACGATGGGCCGAAGGGCCTCTTTCTGTGCTGTAAAACTCTATGACTCCTTGGAGCAGGGAAGGCCAAGAGGAAATTTGATAGAGATGTTTAAAATCATGAAGGATTTCGATAGAGTAAATATAGAAAAACTGTTTCCAATGGCTGAAGGGTCGATGACCCAGATTTAATGTGATCGAGGGCACAGATTTAAGGTGATTGGCAAAAGAACCAGAGGCAACATGACAGAAAAACTTTTTTATGCAATGAGTGGTTAGGATTTGGAATGCACTGCCTGATAGGGTGATGGATACAGATTCAATAGTACCCTTTAAAAGGGAATTGGATAAATACTTGAAGGAGAAAAAAATTGCAGGGATATGGGGAAAGAGCGGGGTAGTGGGACTAACTGGATTGCTCTTCGAAAGAACCAGTGCACTCTCGATGGGCCTTCTTCTGTGCTGTACTATTCTATGATTCTATGAACTGTACACAGTACTCCAAGTGTGGTCTAACGTTTGATACAAGTTTAGCATAACTTCTCTACTTTTCAACTCTATCCCTCTAGAAATAAACCCTAGTGCTTGGTTTGCTTTTTCATGGCCTTATTAGCCCGTGTCATGACTTTTAGTGATTTGTGTACTTGGACTCGCAGATCACTTTGCTCTTCTACCCCATATAGATTCTTATGTTCCAAGTAATATGTGACCTCATTTTTCTTACCAAAATGTATTATCTCACACTTACCCGTGTTGAAATTAATTTGCCAATTATATGCCCATTCTGCATGTTTATTAATGTTTTCTTATAATTTGTTGCACTCCTCCTCTGTATTGACTATCCCACCCAATTTGGGGTCATCCACAAATGTAAAAATTGTGTTTTTGATTCCAAAGTCTAAATCGTTAATATAAATTCTGAAGTGGTCCCAGCACTGATCCTTGTGCGACTCCACTTTCCATCTTCTGCCACTCTGAAGTTACTCTTTACCCTACTCTCTGCTTTCTGTCTTGGAGCCAGCTAGCGATCCATTCTGCTACTTGTCTCCTGACTCCGCATGCTCTGACCTTATTCATTAGTTTATGTGGCTGACTGTTTACAAGTTGTTGCTAAGCAACAGTGTTTGTTGTCAGATACGGAGATGAAAACCTCCGTATGCTTCAACATTAACTTTGTATGTCCGGCAGTTTTGATAGATCGGCAACAGCTTGGTCCCGTCGGTGCCGGATATAACAAAGTTTCCTGTACCCTCGTTTACTCTCTTACCTCTCCAAAGAATTCATTTTGTTTGAAAATGGCAAGCATACTTCTCCATCTGCTTTCATTCAAAACTCAGCTCAGTTAACATAAATCTAATTAACTCGAGATTAGATACATATGCCACACGTGTTTATTTATCCCAGTATCCAGTATTCTCACATCCCACTCACCACCTGAACCTGAGTTTTACATAATATTTTTACAACAGGAACTACTCTCCTCCACTTTCTTCTACATAGAGGGCTGCCTTCAATCCTCAAAGGGTTGAAGTGTCTGCGAAAATCAAAACTGAACTGGAGCAAAAAGAAATCCAAGCCCAGCTATACTAGCAGCCTCTACGATCTGCACCAGAGGCACCCCCCGTGTCTCACATCGGACATGTGTGTCTCTCAGGCATTATGTAAAGGTTAACCTGATGTCAGAAGTCACTTGAAAGCAAACGACAGGCAACCTACAGAAAACCACCAACATGCATCACTTAATGAAGAGGGGTATTTCTGAATAGGCTTGACAGTGAGGTGTAGACGGTCAACAAGTTCTCAATATAAACTCTGGAGCTTAAAACCGTGGAAATTATGTTGTCAGTCACTCAAAGGACAATGTAATGCAGTTTACGCTTTAAATCGCACTGCTGTACTATCTTGTGTGCAGAATCTTCTTGAAACTAATTGCTTCAAAATATATGAACCAAGAAAAATATGACTAAAGGCCAGTTTACCATGTGCCTGGGCTCCTGGTGCTCTGGAATCCAGTCAGTTTACGTTATGGGGCAGACCTCGCAGCACTGGTAGCAATACAAAACTAATTGTGTACATAGGGGTTTGCAACTTGAATTTTCTAGCTGCAAATCTTCCCTGATGGAGTAAAGTCAGCACAGACCTGCAATGCTAACTTCACAGTGCTGGTCAGCACGGGTGGGCTGAGTGTTCAGCTTTCCCGCAGGCAGAATAATGACAGCCTGAAGGTGGCTCTTGCTGTTAACATCTGCCAAAGCTGGCACAAAGCCTCTGGCACAGCAAGAGGGTAAAAATACCCAACACACATCAAAAGGGTAACCCTAAACGGTCAGCGGCACTGTGCCGACATTTATATTTACAAGACAAGTTAGGGTCGCAGTCAGTGCCAGCACTAAGTGTATTAAAATATTGTAACACCACATTTACTTCAAGCAGCAACAAACACCTACGCCAAGTGGAATTACTATGCAGGTGGGACAAGAGGTCGTTGAGGATGGAATGTTTTGTCTCAGGAAGCGTTTGAGACAGAGACCAATTAATCTTACAAACAATTACTCAGAAATTACAGCACAGAAACAGGCCGTTCGGCCCAACTGGTATCATCCTTATAAATCTTTTTGCACCGTCTCCAGTGCCTCCTTTTTGTAATATGAAGACCGGTGTTTATGTTCCACACAAGCCTCCTCCCACCCTACTTCATCTAACCCTATCAGCATATTCTTCTATTCCTTTCTCATGTACTTATCCAGCTTCCCCTTAAATGCATCTATGATAGTCGCCTCAACTACTCCTTGTGGTAGCAAGTTCCACATTCTAACCACTCTCTAGGTAAAGAAGTTTCTCCTGAATTTTCTATTGGATTAGTGACCAATGATCCCTCTAAGCAGCGCGGCTGCTCAGTAGTGGGAAAGGTCCCGCGCAGAGCGCTCAACGGCATTACCATTGTAAGTACTCCGCATGCGCAAAAATTTAAAGGGACCACGCAAAACAAAGCGGAGCTTACAGGGAACATTGTTAGTGACTACTTTAAATTTATGGTCCCTAGTTTTGGACTCCCCCACAAGTGGCAACATCTTCTCTACACCAACCCTATCAAACGCCTTCATAATTTTGAAGACCTCCATTAGGCCTCCACTCAGTCTTTTTCTAGAGAAAAGAGCCCCAGTCTGTTCAGTCTTTCCTGATAGTTATAACTTCTCAGTTCTGGTATCATCCTTGTAAATCTTTTTGCATCGTCTCCAATGTCTCTATCCTTTTTGTAATATGGAGACCAGAACTGCGCTCAATATTCCAAATCTTTTAATGGAACGTGGATAAATATTTGAAATAGAGGAAGATACATGGCTATGGAGAGAGAGCAGAGGGGTAGATTTGGATTGCTCTAGCAAACAGCCAGCACAAGCATGACAGGTTGAATGGCTTCCTTGTGCTGTCAATTTCAATGCTTCCTTGTGTCACATCTTAAAATTAATATCTAAAAGTAGTTGCATTGATAAAGATATTAGCTCAATGCTGAATTAAGTTTTGAACTTTTTCCACGATTATTTTTCCCTCGTCTGCACTTTGGTTGTCCCCTACCCATTGTTGTCATACATCACCAGCTGGTTAAGATAGAAAAGAGAGAGGGCGAGTAGTCAACCTGCCTGCTCGAAGCAACTCCAAACACCCAGGGTTGACCTCTCTATTTCATGGTCCACGCTTGATGTTTCCCCTGCCACCAATTTGATCAATATCAGTAACTCAAACTAAAGCTCAGTCTCTCTCTCCTTCCCAACAAAACCAAGACCAGAAATCTGCTCAATCTCTGTTCAATGTGCCACTCTGCTACTCAAAGCCTCTCGAACATCTCCAGTGCTCAAGTCAGGAGTGCGATGTAATACTCACCATTCACCTGGTTGGGTGATGCCACAGCACTGCTCAAAAGGCTTCAGTCCCACCCCCCCACTGGACTCACCATTCACCAGCTGTGCACAATCTACAGAATACACTGTAGCAACTCACCATGGTTACTTGGACTGTACTTCCCTCTCCTGCAAACTGTACCACCGAGGACAAGAGCAGAAAAGTCACAGGAACATCACCTCCAAGTCGCACACTATCCTGACGTGGACATTTGTTCTCCATTCCTTCATATTCGCCTAGTCAATACCTTAGAATTCCTCCCTAACACCAATGTTGGAGCATCACCACGGTCACTAAAGCAGTTCAAGAACACCCACTACTACCTTCTTCGGGCAACTTTATCATGGATCACACTTGGAATAGCTAGAGGGCGACTGATGTCAAAAGATCCATACCCAAGCTAAAGGTCAGAAGAAGAGTGGATAGAGGACAACAGAGAAGGCATGTGGATGAGGGAGAAAGAGCAGTTTGGGGGTGACAGAGGTGGGACGTGGGGGGAAGGAGGGGAGAAGGATGGGCCTGGGGGAACGAGAGCCCCACCCTGCTTCAGTGATTCCCCCTAGCCCAGTGTTGTCCAATACATTAGCTACTAGCCACATGTGGCAAATTAGGAATCCAGATGTGGCAAATTGCATTTCTGATGAGTAAATAAAAACATGACTAAGGCACTATCATTGGATACAGGATCTCAATACTCATGAGTATCCATGAGTGCTTCAACCTTTTTGTGTACTTGTTGATAAAATGGAAATGTGCGAGTCAAAATTCTTAGCAATCACCACAATGAAGTTAAAATACCTCTCGCAAGAGCAGGACAAAAACCTAGAAGCTGCAGTTAGATGTGCCGTGTCTGATAAATTCATGCATAACTGCAAAGTTTGGTGAAAGAGAAAGATTGCAAAGTTATTTGCTGAATGGTGGCAGATATTTATTAAGTAAATATACAAGAAGTACATCTACCTGTGTTCTGCGAATGTATGCAAGGTGGTTTCTACTAAAATTAATGCATATGACTAAAAAATCACCATAGCCACACCTGTAGCTTGTCAGCGATTTCTATTGGACAACACTGCTCAAGCCATTTTTTTTTGCATGCACACTTTGATACCAGGTCTAAGAGTCTTCTACTGGGCTACAGAAAACTAATTCAACAGCATAAATGCTGGGCTCTCTGAATCTGCGGTAGAATATAAAGGTACCTATTTACTACCAAAAGGATGTATAAAGTAAAATTAGCACATATATCCGACATCCTGTTGGAACACAAAGTGATAGCAGTCTTTAGACCAACGTGCTTTGTCCTTCCTTTTATTGAGATCAATAGCAGCAGGGGCTCTTCTGGTTTGTTCATCTCCATTAGCAGGGCTGTGTCAAGGCAACGATTTTCAACATCATCTCCTGGGTCACACGGTGCAGCAGAGCAGGCCTGACAGGTTTATGAGGTGTGAACCTCTCTAATCAAAGAGTGAAGGTGAATGATTGACCAAAAGTACTGGGAAAGTTGTAATTATCTTCAGTTCCTCATAAAAGGATTCAGCAAAAGAATAGAAACAAGTTTTGGGAAAGCCATTTCCTAGTTAACACGTTTTTAGGCCGAGGTGAATCCAGCAAATTCCACTTTGATTTTGTAACCCACGTAGAGTACAAAATCCACCAGAAGCTGTCCCCAACACTACAATGGTATAGGATAAGCCCTGCCCTCCCTAACTAAGGCAGCACCCAAACACTAATCCCAAAACAATGGTGCAAGCTGTTTTCATCTGTAAAGTACTTAAATACATGGGGGTAAACACAGGATCAACCCAAATAATTTCTGCAGCTCTCCTCCAGGATCAGATAGCCAACTTACAATGTAAATACAAAGAACAGTTGCATGGTTATTTCTGTTTTGCAATCTGACAAAGTGCCAATGTAAAACCATTCAATAGCTTGACTTTTGGGAATCTGGAATGGGAATCACAGGGGCATAAAAAAGTGCACTTTTTACATTTTAGGAACAGGAGTAGGCCATTTCGCCCCTCGAGCCTGTTCTGCCATTCAGTCAGATCATGGCTGATTTGTGATCTAACTCCATCTACCCTCCTTTGCCCCATATTCCTCAATACCTTTGGTTAACAAAAATCTATCAATCTCAGATTTAAAATTAACAATTGATCTAGCATCAATTGCCATTTGTGGAAGGGAGTTCAAAACTTCTACTACCCTTTGTGTGTAGAAGTGTTTCCTAACTTCACTCCTGAAAGGTCTGGCTCTAATTTTTAGGCTATGTCCTTTAGTCCTAGACTCCCCCAACCAGTGGAAAATAGTTTCTCCATCTACCCTCAGTTCCCCATAATATCTTGAAAACTTAGATCAAATCACCCCTTAACCTTCTAAATTCCAGGGAATACAAACCTGGTTTGTGTAAAATCTCCTCATAATTTAACCCTTGGAGTACAGGTATCTTTCTGGTAAATCTACGCTGCACTCCCTCCAAGACCAATACATCCTTCCTACGGTGTGGTGCCCAGAGCTACTCACAGTACTCCAAGAGCCTACATAGAGATTTTCTCACTCAAGATGCTTATGTGACCTCTGGTTATCCCCTTTTACAAACAAAAAATCTTGGCGACCACCTCCCTGTGAAGGAATCAGGTTACTGTGTGGTAGATCAACTACATTCTCTCAGGCTTTGGGCAGAGTCGTTAACACGACTGCACATATCTGCAGGCCAGCAGCCCCGCCATCACATCAATACCAAGACCACTTTCCTCTCGATGTCAGCCTTGGTTCAGTGGTAGCACTCTTCACTTCCGTCAGAAGGTCGAGGGTTCAAGCCTCACTTCAGAGACTTGTGCACACTCCAGTGCAGTGCTGAGGGAGTACTTCACCATCAGAGATGCGGTCTTCGGTCACATTTGCCCTCTCAGGTGGACGTCAAAGATCCCATGGCACTACTCAAAGAAGTAATGGGGAGTGCTCGTTCTGGCCAATATTTAACCCTCAACCAACATCACTAAAACAAATTATCGAGTCATGTATCTCATTGTTGTTTGTGGGACCTTGCTGTGTGCAAATTCCCTGCCGTGTTTCCTTACAATAATGAATACACTTCAAAAAGTACTCATTGGCTGTAAAGTGCTTTGGGACGTCCTGAGGTTGTGAAAGGTGCTGTATAACTGCAAATCCTTTCCTTTCAATCACTAAAAAATATTACAAACTATAATACAATCTTTACTTCAGATATACTTCCAAGCCATCTACAAAGCACACCAGTGAAAGAAATCAATATTGCAGGAACTTTTGCTATTATCTTCTGAGCAAATCAATTAGGTTAAAACAAAACATTTCTCTCAGCTATATCTATTTCGGTCAGTGCAAAATGGACAGTATTAAGCCATTACTAGCAGATTCCAGCTATCACTGTCACTTGTGCAATGAGTTAGAATTTTTAGCATAATAAGCACCGACAGCTGACACCAGGACTGAAATAAACTCCAACTCCTCAAACAACTCAACGTTTCCTTCATACAGATTTAGAATAATGGAAATTACAGCACAGAAGGTGGTCATTTGGCCCAGTGTGCCTGCACCATTTACTGAGATATTACGACACAAGGCATGTATATAGGTCCCGCAGACTGCTTAATCAGGGACAGGCTAATTCAATCAGGATGCACTTAAAAAGAGTTGAAACCCTTAGATTAAGGCTGCACCAAGCTTTATACTTCAACTATACTGGCTTCAATGCTGTGAGTGAACAGAGGGATATTGATTTGGAAACGATGAATGAAAAATGATGAAACTGTGCCTGAAATGGGACTCAGATGACGGAGCGAACTGCATGCAATGAATGGCCTTGTCTGTTACATTAACTGTACTTACTGTAATGAAGTGCATCCGCGCTCAAGTTTCTAACTAGCATCTGTATGTCTCTGCTTTGGTATCATGCATCAGGGACGAGGCTGAGCGGCGGTTTAAAAAAGGGCGCCAGACCAGGTGAGGCATTCCAGTCTCCGAGCTCAGAGGGAGGGAGAGAAGTAAAAAGTAATTGAAGTGTGATGTCACCAGAAAGCAGGTAGGTGATTGGTTGGTGAGTATTTCTCTCTTTATAAACTTAAACTCTGTGGTTTATAGTTACCAAGGTCTCTCTGGTGTAACGGGGACTGTTGGTAACCCATTTAACTGTAGTGTAATTAGTGGGATTGATTGATTTAATTTAAATTCAATTAATTAAAGGGTAAGTCACGGCAGGACAGCCCGGCCACGTGGTATGCACCTCCTGCGATATGTGGGAACTCAGGGACACTTCCTGTGTCCCTGGCAACTACATGTGCAGGAAGTGCATCCAGCTGCAGCTACTGACAGACCGCATTGCAGCACTGGAGCTGCGATTGGATGCATACTGGAGCGTTCGCGATGCTCGGAACATCATGAATAGCACGTTCACAGAATCAAAGAAACCCCACAGTGCAGATAGAGGCCATTCGGCCCATCAAGCCTGCACCGACACATATCCCACCCGATCCCCGTAACCCCTACACCAACACATATCCCACTCTATCCCCGTAACCCCACGTATTTAATCCCCCTAACACTAAGGGTCAATTTATCATAGCCAATCAACCTAACCCGCACATCTTTGGACTGTGGGAGGAAACCGGAGCACCCGGAGAAAACCCACGCAAACACGGGGAGAATGTGCAAACTGTCCACACAGACAGTCACCCGAGGCCAGATTCGAACCCGGGTCCCTGGCGCTGTGAGGCAACAGTGCTAACCACTATGCCACCGTGCTGCCCTAATGAGAAAACCCGCTGCGGGTTTACGGAGTTGGACACACCGCAGGTAGAGGTTGGACAGGCAGAAAGGGAATGGGTGACCAACAGGCAGAGTACTATGCACAGGCAGGTAGTGCAGGGGTCCCCTGTGGACATCCCCCTCTCAAACAGATACACCACTTTGAGTACTGTTGGGGGGGATGGCTTATCAGAGGAAAGCAGCAGCAGCCAACTTCATGGCTCTGCTGCACAGGACGGGAGGAAAAAAGAGGGGTAGAGCTATAGTAATAGGGGATTCTATCGTAAGGGGAATAGATAGGCGTTTCTGCGGCCGCAAACGAGACTCCAGGGTGGTGTGTTGCCTCCCTGGTGCAAGGGTCAAGGATGTCTCAGAGCAGCTGCAGAACATCTTGGAAGGGGAGGGTGAACAGCCAGTTGTCGTGGTGCATATAGGCACCAATGATATAGGTAAAAAGCAGGATGAGGTCCTAAAAGCGGAATATAGGGAGTTAGGAGGTAAATTAAAAAATAGGACCCCAAAAGGTAGTAATCTCAGGGTTGCTACCAGTGCCACATGCTAGTCAAAGTAGAAATAGAAGGATATTTCAGATGAATACGTGGCTAGAGGAATGGTGCAACGGGGAGGAATTCAAGTTCCTGGGACATTGGAACCGGTTCTGGGGGAGGTAGGACCAGTTCAAACCGGACGGTTTGCACCTGGGCAGGGCTGGAACCGATGTCCTAGTGGGGAGTGTTTGCTAGTGCTCTGGGGGAGGGTTTAAACTAAAATGGCAGGGGTTGGGAACCTTAGCAGGGAGACAGAGGAAAGGGAAACAAGGATAAAAGCAAAAGGAGAAAAACACAAAAGTGGCAGTCAGAGAAATCAACGGTTTAAATCAAACGTGGCCACAGTAAATAATAATTCTAATAGGTCTAAGAGCGTTAAAAAAACAAGCCTGAAGGCTTTGTGTCTTAATGCGAGGAGCATTCTTAATAAGGTAGATGAATTGGCTGCGCAAATAGAAGTAAACAAATATGATTTGGTTGGGATTACGGAAACGTGGCTCAAGAATGGCCAAGGCTGGGAACTCAACATCCAGGGGTATTTGATATTCAGGAAAGATAGGCAAAAAGGGAGGTGGGGTAGCATTACTGGTTAAAGAAGGGATTAACACAATTGTAAGGAAGGATATTAGCTCTGATGGTGTGGAATCTGTATGGGTAGAATTGAGAAATAATAAGGGGCAGAAAACGTTAGTGGGAGTGGTATACAGACCTCCAAACAGTAAGGGGGAGGTTGGGGATGGCATTAAAAGGGAAATTAAAGAAGCATGCAATAAGGGCACAGCAGTCATCATGGGTGACTTTAATCTACATATAAATTGGGCTAACCAAATTAGTAACAATACTGTGGAGGAGGAATTCCTGGAGTGTTTACAGGATGGTTTCCTGGACCAACATGTCGAGGAACCAACCAGAGATCAGGCCATCTTAGACTGGGTATAATGTAACGAGAAAGGATTAATTAGCAATCTTGTTGTACGAGGCCCCTTGGGTCAGAGCGATCATAATATGATCGAATTCTTTATTAAGATGGAGAATGAAGTAGTTGACTCAGAGACTAGAGTCCTAAATTTAAATAAAGGAAACGACGAAGGTCTGAGGCGCGAGTTGGGTAGGATTGATTGGGGAATGTCACTCAAAGGGTTGACGGTGGATAGGCAATGGCAAACATTCAAAGACTGAATGGATGAACGACAGAATTTGTTCATCCCAGTTTGGCATGAAAATAAGACAAAAAATGTGACTCAACCGTGGCTAACAGGGGAATTTGGGATAGCATAAGATCCAAGGAGAGGACATATAAATTGGCCAGAAAAAGCAATATTCCTGAGGATTGGGAGCAGTTTAGGATTCAACAAAGGAGGACAAAGGAATTAATTAATAAGGGGAAAATAGAATATGAGAGTAAGCTTGCACGGAACATAAAAACTGACTGTAAAAGCTTTTGTAGATATGTGAAGAGAAAAAGATTGGTGAAGTCAAGCGTAGGTCCCTCGCAGTCATAAACAGGGGAATTTATAATGGGGAACAAAGAAATGGCCGACCAACTAAATACATATTTTGGTTCTGTCTTCACAAAGGAGGACACAAATAACCTCCCAGAGATGCCGGGGAACATAGGGTCTGATGAAAGGATGGAACTGAAAGAAATCAGTATTTGTAGGGAAATGGTGTTAGAAAAATTGATGGGACTGAAGGCTGATAAATCCCCTGGGCCTGATAATCTACATCCTAGGGTACTTAAGGAAGTGGCCCTAGGAATAGTGGATACATTGCTGGTCATCTTCCAGAACTCGATAGACTCTGGAACGGTACCCATGGATTGGCGGTTAGCTAATGTTACCCCACTATTCAAAAAAAGGTGGTAGAGAAAAGGCAGGGAATTATAGACCGGTAAGCTTGACATCGGTAGTGGGGAAAATGCTAGAGTCCATTATAAAAGATGTAATAGCAGAGCACTTGGAAAGCAGTGACAGGATCGGACAAAGTCAACATGAATTTACAAAAGGTAAATCGTGCTTGACTAATCTACTGGAATTTTTTTGAGGATGTAACTGGTAAAATAGATAAGGGAGAACCAGTGGATGTGGTGTATTTGGACTTTCAGAAGGCTTTCGATCAGGTCCCGCATAAGAGATTAGCATGCAAAATTAAGGCACATGGGATTGGGGGGCAAGGTATTGACTTGGATAGAGAACTGGTTGGCGGATAGAAAGCAAAGAGTTGGCATAAACGGGTCGTTTTCCAAGTGGCAGGCAGTGACTAGTGGGGTACCGCAAGGATCGGTCCTAGGACCCCAGCTGTTCACAATATATATTAATGATCTGGACGAGGGAATTGGATGTAATATCTCCAAATTTGCAGACGACACAAAGCTGGGTGGGAGGGTATGCTGTGAGGAGGATGTCGTGAAACTCCAATACGATTTGGACAGGTTGGGTGATTGGGCAGAAACATGGCAAATGCACTATAATGTGGATAAATGTGAGGTTATCCACTTTGGTGGCAAAAACAGGAAGGCAGATTATTATTTGAATGGCAATAGATTGGGAGAAGGGGAAGTGCAGAGAGACCTGGGTGTTCTTGTGCACCAGTCGCTGAAGGTAAGCATGCAGGTGCAGCAGGCGGTTAAGAAGGCAAATGGTATGTTGGCCTTCGTAGCAAGAGGGTTCGAGTACAGGAACAAGGATGTCTTGCTGCAATTGTACAGGGCCTTGGTGAGACCACACCTTGAGTATTGTGTGCAGTTTTGGTCGCCTTATCTGAGGAAGGACGTTCTTGCCATGGAAGGAGTGCAAAGATTCACCAGGCTGATACCTGGGATGGCAGGAATGGCGTATGAGGAGAGATTGTGTCGATTGGGCTTATACTCACTGGAGTTTAGAAGATTGAGAGGGGATCTCATCGAAACCTATAAAATTCTGTCAGGCCTGGACAGACTAGATGCAGGAAGGATGTTTCCGATGGCCGGGGAGTCCAGAACCAGGGGTCATAGTCTAAGGATAAGGGGTAAGCCATTTAGGACTGAAATGAGGAGGAATTTCTTCACCCAGAGAGTGGTGAACCTGTGGAATTCTCTGCCACAGAGGGCGGTGGAGGCCAGTTCATTAAATATATTCAAGAAGGAGTTGGATATATTTCACAGAAATCACAGAAACCCCACAGTGCAGATAGAGGCCATTTCGGCCCATCGAGCCTGCACCGACACATATCCCACCCGATCCCCGTAACCCCTACACCAACACATATCCCACCCTATCCCCGTAACCCCACGTATTTAATCCCCCTAACACTAAGGGTCAATTTATCATAGCCAATCATCCTAACCCGCACATCTTTGGACTGTGGGAGGAAACCGGAGCACCCGGAGGAAACCCACGCAAACACGGGGAGAATGTGCAAACTCCACACAGACAGTCACCTGAGGCCGGATTCGAACCCAGGTCCCTGGCGCTGTGAGGCAACAGTGCTAACCACTATGCCACCGTGCTGCTTAAGGCTAAAGGGATCAAGGGATATGGGGAGAAGGCAGGGACAGGGTACTGAATTTGGATGATCAGCCATGATCTCATTGAATGGCGGAGCAGGCTCGAGGGGCCAAATGGCCTACTCCTGCTCCTATCTTCTATGTTTCTATGTTTTTTGGAGGGGCAGCCAAGAAGTCTGTTTCCAGATTTCTGGCACAGTCCATTTTGTATTTTTAGAAGACTCACAATATCAACGCCAAGCTCACCTGACTTCAACCACTCCTGCAGGAGGAAACCACAGCCTCTGCCGAGTGAAGCATGGGAGAATGAAGGGATATAAACATAGAATTTCACAGCTCAGATAGAGGCATAGAATACAAAGGCCAGGAAGTTATACTAAACCTATATAAAACACTGGTTCGGCCCCAGCTGGTGTATTGTGTCCAATTCTAGGCACAACACTTTAGGAGGACATGAAGGCTTTGGAGAGGGTACAGAAGAGATTTACAAGAATGGTTTCAGGGATGACTGATACGTGGATAGACTAGAGAAGCTGAGGTTGTGCTCCTGGGAGCAAAGAAGGCCAAGAGGAGATTTGATCGGGGTGTTTAAAATCATCAAAGGTTTAGATAGAGTAAATAAAGAGAAACTGTTTCCAATGGCTGAAGGGTCGATGACCAGAGGGCACAGATTTATGGTGATTGGCAAAAGAGCCAAAGGCGGCACGAGGAAAAACTTTACCAAATGAGTAGTTAGAATTTGGAATGCACTCTGATAGGGCGGTGGATACAGATTCAATAGTAGCCTTCAAATGGGAATTGGATAAATACTTGAAGGAAAAAAAATTGCAGGGCTTTGGGGAAAGAGGGGGGGAGTGGGACTAACTGGATTGCTCTTCGAAAGAGCCAGTACAGACTCAATGGGCCGAATGGCCTCCTTCCGTGCTGCACTGTTCTAAGGAGGAAGCTATTTGTCCAACATCACCTCTACCAACTCGCTAAAAGAGCTAACCATTTAGTTTCATTCCCTTGCCCTTTCTCAATAACTGTTTAAATTTGTCTTCAAATATTTATCCAATTTCCTTTTAAAAGCTATTTTGAATTCTGCTCCCACAACTGTTTCTGGTAGGGCATTCCACGCCCCGACTACCATCTAAAAAATTCTAACTTCTTTCCTTCTTTTGCTGATCTTAATTCCACTTCTTATGTTAAATTGCTCTGAAACTAACAGGTCTGAATAACCTTCACTTTCACCCTAGCACATTTGCTCAGTCTCAGAATGCTCCTTCTCACTTGGACAGACTGAGATGATGCTGACTGTCTACTATGTGAAGGACAGTAGCAGGGAGAGGTCATATGTACATTAAGCCAGCTGTAGTGTGTTAAAAGGGCTGATGTAACTTGCAGACGTGGAGCCAGGCAGCTCTGCATAGTCAGAGCTGCCACAAGCAGTAATGTCACTTCAGACTTGACATGTAGAGTTAGTTTGCAGCACGGAGGCACTTGAAGTGAATGAAAATAATTTAAAAATAAAATGCTTGGGGACACAGAGCTAGTGGAGGTTGACAAGGATGGAATAGATGGGCAAGCAGGACTTTGTTGGGGATACAGGAAACTGAAGCCTTTCTGACCCACTCTTAGATTTGTTTCTCCCCCACTAACTGGATGTAGATGTTGGGGTAAGGCGGAGTTAAATTAATCTAGATCACAAAAAACCTCAGACTCCAATCAATAGGAAAAAAACATGCACGAGTTGTCTGTCCTTTCTGACTTGGCACCAGTAATCTTTTAAAAAGGAAACACCCTTGCATTTTACTTTTTGGAGATTTGTTCCTCAACAGATCAATAAATTTTGAGCAACTGTAATAGGTGAGCATGTATTTTATTGCTCTTTTGCTTTCTGGGTTCAGTCCCTATAAATAGCCACCTCAAATACTCATGTGGTATTGCCTGCATCAAGATCATGTAATTACTCGGTCCTCCATGCTTGACTGAAGAAAGCAATTGCTCCAGATGACAGACTAGGTTTGAGTGAAATTCCTTTTAATCACGTGGGTCTCAAGACTAGACCTCGTAGGGAGTGACTTAACTGACGTAATTCGTGGGACTCAAATGATGGGACTCACAAATGAATAGCTCCATCAGAAGCAAGATCAGAATTACTTCTGATAACTTATCAACCTGGCTCAGTTGGCAAATGCATTGCCTGATGTGGTACTGAACGTTACAGACTAGGAAGGTCTGATATTAAATTGATATGTTCAGTTAAGCAGCCTCAAATGGAGCAGTGATAGGATAATTTGATTGTTTTTAATGCGCTGTTCAGGCACACACAAAGGATACCTACGGAGATCAGGTATTGAGAGGGCAGCCAGTACCTATGGAACAGTCACCAATATGAATCAACACCTTAAATGTATTTGAAGAATTTCCTCATATCAGTTGTAAATTTGTCTTTCACCACTATCTTGCCCCGAAGTCTATTCTATACATTCATCATTGCTTGAAGAACTTCCTAACATCAGCTGTAAATTTCCCTTTCATCAGTCTGAACATTTCAAGGGCAGAGAGGAAGGAAGGTGGTGAGGGGAAAAAAGACAGAACCCGTTATGGTCCATGATGCTGAATATATTATCTAGTGGATATGCACTTAACTACACTTGGACAGCACATGGTGATGGTAAGAATCAACATGCTTTTCATTGTACACGGTATCATTTGCATTATTGTTCCATATATCAAGCATTCAAATCCAAAAACTTTAAAAAAACTACCGTGATGAGTTATGGATGACGGAATCATCAAATAACCATTCCTGTATTGGGGGAGGTGTAGCTGTGAACTGACAGTGAAACATGGCATCTTCCTTCTTATTCACAATCTGGTCCCGAGGTCGGATCACAGGCTGTGGAAAACTGGCATCTGTAAAACACAGTGACACATAAAACTCAGATTACACTATGCAGAACAAAATAACGTAGTCATCTGTTACTGTTTCATTTACCTGGACCACAGGGAAGAAGGTACATGACTTCTCCCCTCCTCTGAATCAACATATGGACATATTACCTTGCATAAAAATGTACCTGGCTGCAAGAATTACAAGTGGGAACACAGTCTAAAAGAGGGGGTGTAAATGAACAAAGGAGGTGTAAATGAACAAAGGGATTCAAGGCATTAAAACCTTGCACACAGTTGCAACCCAAAAAACTAATCAGACGCAGAACTTAATCACGAGAGGTGCAGAATTCGAGCACTATTGCAGTTATACACATCACTGGTCAGACCTCATTTGGAATAATGTGTTCAGCTTTAGGCACCACAACTTAAGAAATACTAGCTTTGAATGGAGCCCAGTGATGATTCACCAGAATTATACCTGGGATGAAGTGACTGAAAAATGAGGAAAAAATGGATAAAATAGGGTTGTTTGAGATAGATCAAGTGCTGCTCTGATACAGGCATGGAACATAATGAACGGTAATGGACAGGTAGATAGGGAGAGAGTTTTCCCTCCAGTAAGTAAATCAGAACAGAACAAAGTTAGCCCGTTAAAAGCAATTCTAAATTAAAGTTCACACACACAGAAAGTAGAATACAGTGCCCTGTGCCACCACAGACACAGAATCAATTGGATGTTTAAAAGGGGGTGAAGTATGGGTATGGAAGGTGATGAAGAGGGCAGGAAATTGGGATTATATATTGAGCTGGAGCTGGCATGGCGAACAAAAAAGCAGAGCAGACTCAATGGGTTAAATGCCTACTTTGGTTTATCAGGGAATGCACACGGGTTTTTCTTCTCCCTGATGACAGACTGCTGTCTGAGGTAGAGGTTTCTTGCTCCTCTCCTTCTGCTAACCTCAATTTTCAAACTTTTTGTTTTCAAGTTCAGGAAATCAATTTTTGAAGATTTAAACAACTTAGTATTTTAAGCATTGCAGTACCATAAGGTCAGCAAAGGCACACAAGCGAGATAGAAGAGGGACTGAAGAGTCTGGTTCTCAGATGGAACTGGGATGAGACTTCACGTATATATGTTGACCTAGAACAGACCCTAATCGAGGGTTTGGACAACAGTAAGCCAGCAGGGTTTTAGAACTAATCCTTTTGATACTGTAAACAAGGCTTAAGTGCAGCCCATTTGTCAAAACCACTGCCAGAATGTAATCCATGCTCCAAGCATGTCTTTCAAATCTCAGTGAGGATAAGAGGAGCTGTAACAGCTAACGACCTTGAAAAATGCATTGAAGGAGGAAAGACCCTGAAAGCAGGTAAGTCTAAGTTTCACCCTTGGTGCTCCCAGCATTACGCCCAGAAGGCATGACCATTTTCTTTTCCAAGCACTACATCCCATCTAATCATGTATAATTGCATTCAGTCCCAGGATTCCAATATAGTATTGGACAGGAAACAGAGAGTAGTGGTGAACGGTTGTTTTTCGGACTGGAGGAAGGTATAGAGTGGTGTTCCCCAGGGATCGGTTCTAGGCCACTGCTTTTCTAGATATATATTAATGACTTGGATGTGGGTGTACAGGGCACAATTTCAAAATTTGCAGATGATACAAAACATCCAAGTATAGTGAACAGTGAGGAGGAGAGTGATAGACTTCAAGAAGACATTGACAGGATGGTGAAATGGGCAGACACGTGGCAGATGAAATTTAATGCTGAAAAGTGTGAAGTGATACATTTTGATAGAAAGAATGAGGAGAGGACATATAAACTAAATGGTACAATCCTAAAGCGGGTGCACGAACAGAGAGACCTAGGGGTATATGTGCGTAAATCGTTGAAGGTGGCAGGGCAGGTTGAGAAAGCAGCTAAGAGATCCTGGGCTTCATAAATAGAGGTATAGAGTACAAAAGTGTGGAAATTATGATGAACCTGTAAAAAACACTGGTGCGGCCCCAACTGGAGTATTGTCCAATTCTGGGCACCACACTTTAGAAAGGATGTGAAGGCCTTAGAGAGGGTGTAGAAAATATTTACAAGAATGGTTCCAGAAATGAGGGACTTCAGTTATGTGGATAGACAAGAGAAGCTGGGGTTGCTCTCCTTGGAGCAGAGAAAATTGAGAGGAGATTTGATAGAGGTATTCAAAATCATGAGGGGTCTGGACAGAAGAGAGAGAGAGAGAGAAACTATTCCCACTGGCAGAAGGGCCAAGAACCAGAGCACACTGATTTAAGGTGATTGGCAACGTAAGAAAAAACGTTTTTACGCAGCGAGTGGTTAAGATCTGGAATGCACTGCCTGAAAGGGTGGTGGTGGCAGACTCAATCTTATCTTTCAAAAGGGAGTTGGTTAAGTATCTGAAGGAAAACAATTTGCAGGGCTACAGGGAAAGGGCAAGGGAGTGGGACTAGCTGAGAGTTGGCACGGGCTCGACAGGCCGAATGGCCTTCTTCCGTGCTGTAACCATTCTACAGGAAACTTTGATATCCGGCACTGACGGGACTGAGCTGGTGCCGTAACATCAAAAGTGCCGGACATACCAGAGTTAATGTTTAAACATACAGAACTGAGAAGCTCCGTGTGAATCAACAAACCCTGTTGCTTAGCAACAGCTTCAAAACAATCGGCTGCAGCTGCAAGCGTCTGTAGCTGAAGCTGTTGCTATAGCTACAGACCTTGCAGTGCTTGACTGGGGAAAAAAAAGCAACGAGAACTAAAAAAACGGCTCCTGATTTTTGCCGTTAGATCGAGTATTCCGGACATATAACCTCCGGATAAACCAATGTTTCCTGTAGTACTTTCATCCTTTATCCTGGTCAGATTATGTGACTGTGAATTCATCTGCATCAGGGGGGCCAATGAAGTAATATCCATTTTATGCAGTAACTGGATACTGAGGGTATAATAGAATTTATTCCAGTTTACTTTAACAGAAATTCTTACTCTTGCCATGCTGGGCTTCAATTTATACAGCAATACAAAAGCAAAATACTGCAGATGCTGGAAATCTGAAAAAACAGAAAATGCTGGCAATACTCAGGTCAGCTCATTTACCTGAAACGTTAACTATTTCTCTCTCCACGGATGTTGAGTGACCTGCTGAGTATTGCCAGCATTTTCTTCTTTTATTTCAATTTATACAGTATCGCCAAATCAGATATAGTTTTTAATCTGAATGTCTTGTACATATTGCCATGTTTATTTTTTCCAATTGCGTAGAGTACAACTACCTAAGGAAATATATTGCGTGCAAGGACACAATATCCATAAGAGTTCAGCTTTAATTGCCTGCTTCAACCATAAGCTTGGCTAATTAATCACAGGGGGGGGGGGGGGCTATTACAACTTTGCCAAAGTGATCAAATCAACCAGCAACAAACTTCAGCAGAAAAAAAGGCATGCTCATCATTCAGAGAGGCCAAATTATAACCCTTGAACAAATAATTGCCAATAACTACTGCAGAACACAATGAGCAAAATAAATCCCACTCTCTTTGCCCAATCATTCTCAACTAAACGTAAATTCAACACATCAACTCTACTGGTAATCTGTGTAAATTGGAGAGATATTCAAAAGGATGCAATTTTAAAAGTCTGTGGTTACCTTTACTTCGCCTTAACTGGGATTCTAGAACAGCCAGTTCCCAATGCTTGCGTTCTATGTAGCTGGCTGCAATCACCGAGTAAATGAGCCAGATATGTTGAGGTTTGGTTCTTACCCAATCTTCCTAATGTCTGACCATAGTAAGTCAGGCCATGTGCACTCTAGGGTTGCACTTGGGCCTGCTCATTTGGAACTGGCAACTTTAGCAATCAACTAGACAATATAAAGCAGCTTGTACGAATATGCAGTTGGGGGTCATTGTAAAAATAAACTTTCCAATTTAAATCACTAAAATCGCAATGTTATATCTGTACCAGGTCTGAATTCGGTTTAGAGTTAAACACACATTTAAACTTTAGGTTTCAAAGACTTAAAACACAGGAATAAATCAGAACAGCACAGCACAGAAGGGTGAGCCCCATCTCTTCTCTGAAAGCAGTACTGTGAGCTCTGTCTGGCGCTTGCAGTCAGAACGAATGGATCAAATTACACATTGCAAAGTACTTGATTACTCAGGCAGGCAGGATCTAAGAGTGACAGTCATGACTTCTGGATTTTGTCCAGTCCAATGATGTCACTTGCTGCACATGCGCCGGGTTTCCCCGAGAAATCAACCAGGTCCAGGGGGAGCAGAGAGAGAACGTGGTGCGAGTGTGTAAAGGGGGTGTAATGGGGGTGGGGGGAGAATGTGATCCACGTCCAACATTTGGGGGGGGGGGGGGGTGGAGTGGAAGAGCTTGATCCACATCTAAACGTCTAACCGGGGGGGGGGGGGGGGGGTGGAAGAGTGTGATCCACTCTCCTTCTCTCTTCTTCCCCCGCCCCCCCCGATCTACGCTCCTCCCCCCCCCCCCAGCTCCACTCTCCTCTCCCGCGCCCCCCGCTCCACCCCCACTCTCCTCTCCCGCCCCCATCCGCTCCACTCTCCTCCCCATCCGCTCCACTCTCCTCCCCCCCCCATGATCCACTCTCCTCCCCCCCCCCCATGATCCACTCTCCTCCTCCCCCTGATCCACTCTCCTCCTCCCTCCCGATCCACTCTCCTCCCCCCCCGATCCACTCTCCCTCCCCCCCCATCCACTCTCCTCCCCCCCCGGATCCACTCTCCTCCCCCCCCAATCCACTCTCCTCCCCCCCCCCGATCCACTCTCCTCCCCCCCCCCCGATCCACTCTCCTCCCCCCCCCCGATCCACTCTCCTCCCCCCCCCCGATCCACTCTCCTCCCCCCCCGATCCACTCTCCTCCCCCCCCCGATCCACTCTCCTCCCCCCCCCGATCCACTCTCCTCCCCCCCCCCGATCCACTCTCCTCCCCCCCCGATCCACTCTCCTCCCCCCCCCGATCCACTCTCCTCCCCCCCCCGATCCACTCTCCTCCCCCCCCGATCCACTCTCCTCCCCCCCCCACCGATCCACTCTCCTCCCCCCCCCACCGATCCACTCTCCTCCCCCCCCCACCGATCCACTCTCCTCCCCCCCCACCGATCCACTCTCCTCCCCACCGATCCACTCTCCTCCCTCCCACCAATCCACTCTCCTCCCTCCTCCCTCCCACCGATCCACTCTCCTCCCCCCCCACCGATCCACTCTCCCCCCCCCCCCCGCCACCGATCCACTCTCCTCCCCCCCCCCACCAATCCACTCCTCACCCACCTTCTCCCCACCCCTCTCGATCCACTCTCCTCTCCCCCTCCACCTCGTTCCACTCTCCTCTTGCCTCCCCTCCACAACCTCGAGCCACTCTGCGACCATAAGAACATAAGAAAAAGAAGATTAGACCATTTAAAAAAAAGTCATTTATGGGATGTGGGCAGTTGTGGCAAGGCCAGCATTTATTGCCCATCCCTAATTGCCCTTAAGATGATAGAACCGCCTTCTTGAACAGCTGCACTCCGTGTGGTGAAGGTGCTCCGACTGTGCTGTTTGGTACGGAGTTGCAGGATTTTGACCCAGCCACGATAAAGGATCGGCAATATACCTACTGGGCTGGGTGTGCCATTGCTGTGCCCATAGCCAGTACAGAGGGTGATGCCGGGTGGTCTGTCCAGTTTCATTCTTATTGTGTTTTGTAGCGGTTTGTTACAACTGAGTGGCTTGCTAGGCCATTTCAGAGAGCAGTTGAGAGTCAACCACATTGTTGTAGATTTAAAGTCACATCGGCCAGAGCAGGTAAGGACGGCAGATTTCCTTCCCTAAAGGACATTAGTGAACCAGATGGGTTTTTACGACACTCCGATAGTTTCATGGTCACCATTATTATCTGAACGGCAATAGATTGGGAGAAGGGGAAGTGCAACGAGACCTGGGTGTCCTTGTGCACCAGTCGCTGAAGGTAAGCATGCAGGTGCAGCAGGCAGTTAAGAAGGCAAATGGTATGTTGGCCTTCATAGTGAGAGGATTTGAGTACAAGAGCAAGGATGTCTTGCTGCAGTTGTACAGGGCCTTGGTGAAACCACACCTTCAGTATTGTGTGCAGATTTGGTCAACTTATCTGAGGAAGGATGTTCTTGCCATGGAGGGAGTGCAGCGAAGATTCACCAGACTGATACCTGGGATGGCAGGAATGACCTATGAGTAAAGATTGGGTCGATTGGGCTTGTACTCGCTGGAGTTTAGAAGAATGAGAGGGGATCTCATAGAAACTTATAAAATTCTAACAGGACTAGACAGACTAGATGCAGGAAGGATGTTCCCGATGGCGGGAGAGTCCAGAACCAAGGGTCACAGTCTAAGGATAAGGGGTAAGCCATTTAGGACAGAGAGGAGATGGGGAATTTCTTCACCCAGAGAGTGGTGAACCTGTGGAATTCTCTACCACAGAAGGCAGTTGAGGCCAATTCATTAAATATATTCAAGAAGGAATTAGATATATTTCTTAAGGCTAAGGGGATCAAGGGATATGGGGAGAAGGCAGGGACAGGGTACTGAATTTGGATTATCAGCCATGATCTCATTGAATGGCGGAGCAGGCTCGAGGGGCCGAATGGCCTACTCCTATCTTCTATGTTTCCATTACTGATACAAGCTTTTTATTCCAGATTTATTTAATTAACTGAATTTAAATTCCCCAGCTGCCGTGGTGGGATTTGTACTCTCGTTTCTGGATCATTAGTCTAGGCCTCTGGATTACTAGCCCAGTGACATTAGAGTCAGAGTCATAACAGCACAGAAGGACACAGGGGAGAACTCACCTCCTGCTCTTGAATGGTGCCATGGGATCTTTTATATCGTCATAACGGCACAGAAGGAGGCCATTTGGCCCATGCCGGCTCTCTGTAGAGCAATCCAGTCAGTCCCATTCCCCCGCTCTATCCCCGTAGCCCTGCAAGTTTATTTCCCTCAAGTGCCTATCCAGTCTCCCCTTGAAAACATTGAGCGTCTCCGCTTCCACCACTTCCGTCGGCAGCGAATTCCAGGTCATTACCACTCGCTGCGCACACATCCGTCCTGTATGTCTTGCTCAAAACCTTAAATCTGTGTCCCCTAGTCCTTGTACCATCAACTAGTGGGAACAGCTTTTCCCCGTCTAGCCTATCCAAACGAGTTACAATCTTGTACACCTCTATCAAATCACCCCTCAACCGCCTTTGCTCTAATGAAAGCAAATCCAGCTTCTCCAACCTGTCCTTGTAGCTAAGATCACCCATCCCTGGAACCATTCTGGTAAATCTCCTCTGCACCCTCTCAAGTGCTTTCACATCCTTCCTAAAGTGTGGTGACCAGAACTGGACACAATACTCCAGTTATGGCCTAACCAGCACTTTATAAAGGTTCAACATAACTTCTCTACTTTTGTACTCAATACCTCTATTTATGAAGCCCAAGATCCCATATGCTTTGCTAACCACTCTCTCAATATATCCTGCCACCTTCAGGGACCTATGCACATTAACTCCCAGGTCCCTCTGTCCCTGCACACTCTTTAAAACTGAGCCATTAAGTGTATATTGCCTCTCCCTGTTCCTTCTGCCAAAATGCATCACCTCACACTTCTCTGTATTAAATTCCATCTGCCACTTGTCTGCCCATTCTGCTGGCCTTTCTATGTCCTGTTGCAGTCGATTGGTATCATCCTCACTGTTTGCCACACCAAGTTTGGTGACATTGGCAAATTTAGAAATTCTACTCTGTATTCCAATGTCCAAGGTCATTTATATATATCAATCAAAAAAAGCAGTGGCCCCAGCACTGAACCTTGGGGAACACCACTGTCTACCATCCTCCAGTCTGAAAAACAGCCATTTACCAGAACTCGCTGTTGTCTATCCTTAAGCCAATTCCTTATCCAAGCTGCCACTAACCCACCTATTCCATGAGCCTCAATTTTGTTAACCAGTCTTCTATGTGGTATTTTGTCAAACACCTTCCGAAAATCCACGTAGACAACGTCCATTGCATTCCCTTCATCAATCCTCCCTGTTACTTCATCAAAAAATTCAATTAGATTAGTCAAACACAATCTGCCTTTTACAAATTCATCTTGGCTCACCTTCATTAGCTTAAACCTCTCCAAGTGCCCATTAATTTTTTCCTTGATTATTGTTTCTAAAAGTTTACCCACCACTGATGTTAAACTGACCGGCCTGTAGTTACTAAGATTGTCCTTACACCCTTTCTTGAACAATGGTGTCACATTTGCCACTTTCCAATCCTCAGGCACCTCCCTCGCATCTAGGGAAGATTGGAAAATTATGGCAAGCCCTTCCGCTATCTCCTCCCCCAATTCCCTTAGAAACCTGGGATGCAAGCCAGACTTAACTTTCTGTGGCAAGTTTAATGGGAAATTAATTTGCAAATCCAGCAAGTTCATAAACAGAAAGGGGAGACTAAGGGCAAGATGTCATTTGTGCGAAGCAAACAGTGGAGCGGCATAAATCAACGAGCAAGTTCTGGAAATTCACAACTCACGGCTGAACTTGCTGGCCAATTTGCACATTAATAACAAGCTGATACTTTTCCAGCAAGATCAGGCCTATTATCTCGACAACTCAATCCCCCTTCTCAGCAGATACTAAATTAACTCTCTTTTAAAGCGGTCAATCAAGTGCCTTTTTTGGGACTCTTTCACATGTCCACTAGCCTACGGTAAGCTTTGTCCCCTTAATTTCCAACATTGCTCAAAGCTAATGAATTTTATAGGTTTACTTATACATGTTAACTGAGTGTACTGTATCTTAAATGAGTTCTTATACTCTCTGATGCAGTTATCTAGGCTAGCAAATTCAATGCTCATTACTTACCAATGATCATCAGAGTGAAGTTATCATTGCTGCAAACGTTTCCCGCAGCGTTCTTCGCACAGCAGGAATAAACACCGTTATCATCAGGACTAGCACTTTTCAGGGTCAAACTGCGCTCTTTGTTGTTAAACGTGTAATGGCTTGTATCTGTTAACGGGATGCCATCTCTGAACCATTGCCAGTTGGGACTAAAGTTTGAGGAAATAAAAACAAATATCATGAGGCAAAGTTCAAAGGCAAGGATAAAAATATATGGAAGACAGGATTTGGATCAAAGTGATGGAAGAACAATGTTGAATTACAACGTGGTTGTGAACTATTTTGTTTGGTTGAGAAGGCAATAAACTCAAGGCCAAAAGCTGGAAAAATAAGCACAAGACTCAAAACCATTTACCCACAATTCTTGCAGAAACAGCACAAATAAAATGTATTGAAGGAAAACAGCAAGGAGATTTACATTGAAGCCAGAAAGTAACAGTGTGTGAAGATGCAAGTGGCTTGGAGCTCCCCAAGAAAGGCGGATACTCTGCCTTTGTTTTTTCTACCAAAGCGGATAACTTCACATTTATCCACATTATATTCCATCTGCCATGTTCTCGCCCACTCACTGAGCCTGTCGAGATCCCCTTGAAGCCTCTTCACATCCTCCTTGCAATTGACACTGCCACCTAGTTTTGTATCAGCAGCAAATTTGGAAATGTTACATTTAGTCCCCTCATCCAAATCATTGATATAGATTGTGAATAGCTGGGGCCCAAGCACCGATCCTTGCGGTACCCCACTAATCATAGCCTGTCATCCTGAAAAAGACCCATTTATCCCTACTCTTTGTTTTCTGTCTGTTAACCAATTCATGCTAGTATATTACCCCCCAATTCCATGTGCCCTAATTTTGTTCACCAACCTCGTGTGGGACCTTATCGAAAGACTTCTGAAAATCCAAATACATCACATCTACTGGTTCCCCTTTGTCTGCTGCACTAGTTACATCCGCAAAGAACTCCAATAGGTTTGTCAAACAGGATTTCCCTTTCATAAATCCATGTTGACTCTGCCCAATCTTACTATTAGTTTCTAAGTGCCCAGTTATTGCATCCTTTAAAATAGATTCCAGCATTTTCCCAACTACTGATGAGGCTAACAGGTCTGTAGTTCCCCGTTTACTCTCTCCCTCCTTTCTTAAATAGCGGGGTTACATTTGCTATCCTCCAATCTGCAGGAACCGTTCTAGAATCTGTAAAATGTTGGCATACTGTAGTTCTGGTGATTCTTTAAGCAACTTTCCCCATTTGGTACAGGGAATATTTCTTCTCTCTGTACCAACAGGCAGAACTGAGAACAGAGCGGTAGTCACCTGCGCCAGGTACAGAAAAGCAATGCGAAGACCATGGGGCCGAAGATGCGATTCAACTCCTTTTAGTATTAAGCTTTGTGAAAACAGTTGTAAGAATTACATTTGAATCATACAAATTCAGAAATAGATAAAATTGAAAATCAGGAGGCATACTCAAGTATCAGCCAAGGGTTTGGAGTGGAGTCACTTCAAAAATTAGAACATTTTCAAAAAAGGTGGCATTTGGCATGAATTCATGAGAACAATCTGTAACTGTTTAGGAAGACAGGTGGTGGAAGGAGGAACGCGATACTGCAAGTAAGATAAACTGATAAGATGATTTGGATGACAGTTTTGAAGAATTGCAGAAAAAGAAAAATCTTGAGCTGATAAATGATGAGCAAATCTTTTAAAGCCAATATATCTCGGGACCGAACAGAGACATTACATCAACCATTATTCAGAGTTTTAATGCTAGCTGGACATATAGGTCATTCCATTTGTTAGATGTTTGAACATTGCTGCGAAAATAAATCCCTGCGCAAGTTCACTTAATTACCAATTTACATTTTTTTTTACTTGCCAGGATAACAATTTATAGTTTCCACAAGCAGTGACTTACACCACCATAATGGACTTCCACTTTACAATGCTTTACTGAATACAATTTTAATCACAAAAAATATGCTGTCTGTACCACCTAACCACTGGAACTGTTCAATATAGGAAGGGCTCTCTTACCGGGGGTGTCCATCAATGTGACAGCGCAGAGTGATTGGAGCTGATGTTTGTATTTCAGACACGCTGGGTGGATCTTTCAAAATCACTCCTCCAGTTTCTATCCCTGAAATAATTAAGATAAAATTTGATGAACAAGAAAAACAGGCGCACTGCTCAGAAACAGACTTCCTCCAGATCTCTCATACTGCTTATTGAGCACTGGGTCCTGCTGTATCTTGTATTGCATTCTGACAATTCACTTTCAGTCTTAGTGTGTCCTTAGTCAACACAAGTCCTGCTCCGCCTACACCCACCCCTTGCACCATGCGCACTTGATGGCACTAGCCTACACAAGATCAGTTATTGATTTAGATAAAGTAACTTATAATTCCTGATCATAAAACAAGTCATGGGCCAAACTCCAATTCATGTAACTGCACATCTGCTATTGCATCAGAGAACAACTGCCATGGTAGAGTTCAGGCAAGGTCAATCTAATTTCCTGCCGGATAGGAATCTACAGTGCCTTCAAGTCATGCACTAGTTCTCCAAAACCATTAACTGGCAACAAGGACAGATCATGAAAAGGAAGAAATGTCTAATGTAATGAGATGAGACTGTTTGAAGTTATGTTTGAAGTGCATTTCAGGGTAGGGTTAGCTTTTCATTGCTTCTATCCCATCTGTCTGAGGGAAGAGTTTTTTGAACTAGTAGTTTCTTAGTGAAACAGCTTCCATTTCAAAAAGTTTTGCACAAAGAATGCCCATGCAGAGACTGGCCACAAGCATGCAATTACCACCAATGCCACAAATTCAGAACATCAGTTCAGCTCTGATCCTGCACAACATCGGTCACAAAACACAGTTGAGGATTGGGATGGTTATGGAGCCTTCTGATGCAACACTGATGAACATTTTTACCATACAAGTTTCAGATCTTCACCTGCCACAACTACACTGATTTCCTCAGTTGTTTTGGGACTCTATTAAAGTGCAGCTCCTTGGTATTCCATGAGGACTTAGCACTGTAAAAGACTACATTGGTTTAATCTTTAGAAAAAGAAAGCAGTGTGGCACTGTACATTTCAAGAATGTGTACAACCGTGGAGTGAGGTCACAGGTCTGATCAGTCACCGTTTCAGTTACTGACCTGAGGTGTACCAAGCTAGGAGGCCGAGGCACCTCCCTGCAAGGGGAAGGAAAATCGGACGCTACCATTTGTCAGGTCACTCTTCACATCACAGTGGCCAAGAATAAGGACAAGTCCCAGAACAAGGAAAAACTACCCTTTTTGGAGGGACACAGCCTGAACAAAAATGTTTGTTCCAGTTACAGAATACCAAAAGCACTGATTGAAATCCTCAATAGCTTTGTTGGTGCCAGTTTCTGCTGCATTAGCTATCTCCATCAGGGTGGTAATCGGAATGCTACAAGTGGGAATCCTGGATTATTCTATCGGCCACCAACTAGTGGGAAATTTGCAGAGAAATTACAGAGGTGCAAGAACTATAGAGTAGTGATAATGGGGGACTTCAACTACCCTAATATAGACTGGGATAGTAATGGTGTAAAGGGCAGAGAGTGGGAAGAATTTCTGAAGTGTGTTCAGGAGAACTTTCTTGATCAGTATGTTTCCAGCTCAACGAGGAAGGAGGCATTGCTGGATCTGGTTCTGGGGAATGAGGTGGCTCAAGTGGAGCAAGTGTCAGTAGGTGAACATTTAGGGAGGCAGACTCAATCACGGCTTTCAAAAGGGAGTTAGATAAGTACCTGAAGGAAAAAAATGTGCAGGGCTATAGGGAAAGGGCGGGGGAGTGGGACTAGCTAAAGTGCTCTTGCAGAGAGCCGCATGGGCTCAACGGGCCGAATGGCCTTCTTCCGTCCTGTAAGTACTCTCTGATTCTATGGAGGGAAAAAATCAAATCAGCCAAACTCCAGATCACTGCCCAAAGGCCCCTGTAGATAATGGGTGAGGATATGATTGGCCTTGACTGTGATACTCCTTCCAGTGTCAAATCCCCTGGTTTAAATATAAATAACTTGAGATATGAAAAAGCCATGGCAGTATATCCCAGTTGGAAGTAATGGGAAGGGGAAGAAAATGGACAAAAAGGTGACCAAACACTAAGCAACATCCAGAGCAACCAAATTTGAGACAACAAAAGGCTGCCAGAACACTCAAGTGTCGTTTTTCCCCAGTAAATTCAGCCACTCAATTAGTGCCTGGGGCTTTTGCAATTTATTTCAGACTTGACAGTGGTTGGGAGGGGGGGGGGGGGGTTGGACAGTATAGTAGTCCAAGCTGAGAGATGGGAAAGACCAAGTTATGAGAAAGTAAATGTAAATAAAATGTTCTGCTCAATTTCATAACATAATTTCATTATACTGAATATTTAACGAAGCATTCAGACTCATTAGAGTGAATGCATTCAGAAAAGAACTGAGATGGGATGCTTTAATCGTTAATTACTGCTGATTTGTTAGTTTGCGTTTTAAATAAGTAATTGCAGTTTATTCATTAATTCAAGTCATTTTATTCAAATTACTGGATAATGTGCAAAAAAATTGATAGCGCACAAAACAATTTGGAGTCATCAGGAGTAGGCTGTAACAAAGGCTGGGGGCAACGCCTGCTGTTCTGTGCCAGCTAATTAAGCCTTGATTGAATAATGTGTGAGCCCTCCTGAAGGCTCCGTTTGTAAGTGCATTACCTCACAATAAGCCACAAGACTTGGGAGGTCCCAAATTCAATCCCTGGTCTGCACTGGGTCAACTAATCTCAGCCAAGGCAATGGCAAAGGAACAACTGGCTTCAATATCCCTGGTCTGGTGGTTGGAAGGAGGAAGGGAGAAAAATACATCAGCCACTGTTATCGCCTTGATCGTTATCCAGGAGCTCCAATCGTAAGGCGCGTGAGGATTTCAGGCAAGGACAGAATTGCATTCTGCTGTGAGGTGGGCCGTGGTCAAAGAGCATGCTGAAACTCAGTTTCGTACACATGAAGAATGTCACTTGGACATGGTAATAGAATTCTACAAAAGCACAAGTCAGCACCTCTGGAAAGGAAGAACCAAAAAAGAAAGTCTGAATTTTGAAGTTAGTCTGCAAGTAACAGCCTCTCAATAGATATATTTCAGAGAAACTGCAAATGTAGCAGTTCTGACAGCTGCTCTTCGGATGGACTCCCCATTAAACTGGGAGATTGAAGTTCTCATCAAAGCAACATTCCAGTCGACTCCCAGAGCAGCAACCTTATGAATATAACTTTCCCACTGGAATATCAAATTGACAGTCCAATGGACAGCTGTAACTCCGATAGTCATCTCTGCAAGCAGGGAACTTTGTATCACAATTTGCAAAACACGAACCGCTAGAAGCAGTGACACTCTTCTGCTTCTTCACTATCTGTAAAGAACCTACATCTGATTAAGTGGAAATTTAAAAAATCATTCTTCCGTAGAACTGAACAATTGTTTCAAGTCAGCACCGACAGCAGTTATCACTCTCCATTAACAGAACAAACAGATTGCGGTTGCACCAGAACAGCAATTACTCCATTGTACCGAGGCTGGTTGTAATTTAAGCTAATTGGAAATGTCTGTATTTGAATAATTATGTACATTTCATTCAAAAAGTGTCAGCAAATATAACCAGAAGTGAGGTGGTTAATTTTGTTAATCTTTAATGGCCCATAATTTTGCACAAAATGCTTCAGAGATTTTAGTTAAAAGGCACATTGGAATAACAATTTCACTGAAGGCCAGGGTGACCAGAAATGGCACGGTCAGAATTTTTTTTTTCCCCCAGATTTATGATCTGGGATCAGTAAGCACAGAAAATTGCTAGTCCCAAGTGCAAAGTCATTGCTCCTGATACTGAACTAAAGAGGGACAGACTTGTCTTCTGCCTGTCTCAATTATAGTTGGCAGCACCCAATAAAATGAAATCCAATGCCCATTAGCAATCTGTGCAACTAAGGACTGCAGCAGCTCACGGAGTAGGTCCACCACCACAATAAATGTGGCTTTGCCAGTGTTGCCCATATTCTCCATTTCCCCATGTTCATTAACACTTCCCTATTCTAGTCTTTTCATTGTTCCTAGTATGCATTTTCCACTATCCAATTTCTTTCAGAAGTTTCTTTACATCAACAATTGATAACTCTTCCTACAGGTGATTTATTAGTGTCAGGCTTCTGAAAATGTTTTTCTGGTCCTCAACATCAATCCATGTGAACTTAGAGCTTTTTAATGGTAATTTGGGACTTGCACTACCCAGAAAGCACTGGTACTCACATTTGATATTGAAGGATACCATTGCTGTTTGAGCTTCCTCTCCGGTGACTGTATTCCGTGCTATACACTGAAAGTCTCCACTGTCCTCTCGCCGATCCACTGCTGTGAACTGCAGATTGCTGCCTTCAATGAAGCGCCTCTCAGAGGTCTTAACAGGCTTCCCATTTAGGAGCCACTCAAACACAACATTTGTTGGAATCTCAACCTCACAGCGGAGAATTGCACTGCGCCCATGCAAAGCATCCTGGGAATAGGGCTCCTCGGTGAAGCGAATTATTGCCTGCACACAGCATACTGAAAAAAACCACAATGAGAGTAATTATTACACATTCATCCATCCCAGGGGTTGATGCAAAAAAGCAAGAGGGGAGGAGGCCTGAATGCTGGAGACTGGTGCACACTGTTCTTTCACCTCTGGGACTTGCTTCTGAATGTTAGAACAAAAGTCACTCTGCTAACTATGGTGTCCCAATAAAGCAAGTTACTGTGTTACATCTAAATCAATGATACACCTGAACTGTGACTGCTTAGTGGTACAGTATTCAAGGAGCTTTACTCAGCACTGAACCTTCCTGTGTTTAACTTGAGTATTTGATCCAAACACTCGATATCCAGGATTGAAGTGTGCTCCATTTCCCTCGCCTTGGTGATCACACAATCGCCTCCCAAATTATAAGAGGGAAAGGAAAAATAAATGCTAGACATCACTAGGTTAATCTAATGCCGCTCAGTGAAAGTGCAATAACTTGCATTTATACAGTGCATTTAAAGTAGTAAAACGCCTCCAGGCACTTCACAGGAGTGCTGTCAAACAAAATTTGATACCGAGCCACAGAGACATTTGGACAGGTCGCCAAAAGCTGAAATATCACCAAAAGATCATTCGATGATTCGATTCTATTTCCACTACACTTTGTGTGAAGTGCTTTCTGACAGCACCCCTGAATGGCCTAGCTCGAATTTTAACGTTATGCCCTCTTGTTCTCAATTCTCCCACAAGTGGAAACAGTTTCTCTCTAAATACCCTATCAAATCCTTTAATCATCTTAAATACCTCAATTAGAACAGCTTTAATTTCTATACTCAAGGGAATACAAGCCAAGTCTGTGCACCCTGTCCTCGTAATTTAACCCTCGACAGTTGCCAGGGAGAGGGGATGGAGTTGGTGACGAGGGAATGGAGATTGTGGCGGGGACCGAAGACAATGGCTTCGGTCTTCCCAATATTTTGTTGGAGGAAATTTCTGTCCATCCAATACTGGATGTTGGACAAACAGCATGACAAATCAGAGGCAGTGGAGGGGTCAAAGAGGTTGTGGTGAGGTAGAGCTGGGGGTCATTAGCGCACAATTGGAACCTGATATCGTGTTTTCGGATGATGTCACCGAGGGGCAGCATGTAGATGAGAAATAGGAGGGGGGAGCCAAGGATAGATCGTTGGGGACTCCAGAGATAATGGTGCAGGAAGAGAAGCCATTGCAGGTGATTCTCTCGTTACGACTTGATAGCTACGACGCACAAATGGCTATTAAAATGATGTGTGCACCTAAAAAGTGAATGCCACTGTGGGAATTCAGTCAAATATAATCCTGTTCTTGCCCAAGAGCTTCACACTCTCACTTCCAGCACGAGCACTGGACAGTGATCAGGATTGGGAACCTAGGTTGATTCACCCCCAACCCAGCAAAGCAGAGGCCAGCTGTAGAGCCAGTAACTAGGCTAATAGGATCAAATCTGGAATGTTCTGGATCTGCCTTACTCAAGTGCTCCCTGGATACATTTGCAGAGCGAAGATAGCCAAGTGAAGAGTCAAGTACGGTTCTACTTGTGTCAGCAGTGGCTCAGTTGGTAGCACTCTTGCGTCTGAGTCAGAAGGTTGTGGGTTCAAGGCCCCACTCCAGAGACTTAAGCACAAAAATCTAGGCTGACACTCCAGCACAGTACTGCGCTGTCAGAGGTGCCGTCTGTTGGATGAAACATTAAACCGAGGTCCCATCTGCACTCTCGGGTGGACACAAAAGATCCCATGGCATTATTTTCTCCCCCGCGTCCTGGCCATGTACAGGAAACTCTTTTATCCGGCACCGACGGGACCTGTGTGGTGCCGGTTTATCAAAAAGTCCGGATTACAGAGGTATAGTAAAAGGTACGAGAGCCCTGTACACGGCCACAGATCCAGGCGTCCCTGTTGCATAGCAACAGGTGCAGGAAACCCTGGATCCCTGGATCTGTGGAACAGGTGCAGGAACCCCGTTACACAGCCACAGATCCAGGAACGGCCACTAATATGAAGTAAAACTTACCTGAACCTACTCCTGAATTTTGCCGGTTAACAGAGATTTCCGGTTATTTAGGTGCCGGTAAATCGAGAGTTTCTTGTATCCCTCAATCAACATCACAAACAGATTATTTGGTCATTATCAGGTTTGTGGGAGCTTGCTGTGTGCAAATTGGCTGCTGAGTTTCCTACATTACACCAGTGACTACTTCATTGGCTGTAAAACACTTTGGGCCGCCCTAGGGTCGTTAACTAACTAGTAAAAGAAAAGACTTAAGAGTTTCAGCTCTCGGCCACGCTCCCCTCCCAATAGGGCTTGGCGTATTCATGCAACATACTGCTTACATAAGTGCAAGCTGTAGCTCTTCACTTACAAATGGCAAAGGGTTTGAGCTGCAATATCACGAAATTGTACAAGCCATACACTCCCAAACACATCTAGCAACAAGTTAATAGTTGGTTGGCTACAATTTTTGGTGATGGCATATCAACTCTTCCAGTGGTCATGCAATACAGTACTCTGTATTACTCCTCCCTTTTCCAATTACAATTCAACTTATCCTCAACAATCGGTTTCCAGGCAGATTCCAAATGTACCATTTTTGTGAGGGAGTTTTTGACGGAGTGCAGCTTGGAACAGTGTGTTAAGCTGAGAGTTTGGTGAGTGAGGGAGTTCGGGGAGGGAGGTGTTCCTTTCTTTTTCTATGTCAGCTTCCAGGAGAGCAGGAGCTAAAAAACTGCACAAGAGGGGACAGAGAACCAGCGGGAGTTCGGCTCTGTGACACCCCACAACCACATCTGGAGAAAAATAAAAGGTGACATCACAGGGAAAAGGGTAAGTGATTGGTTGGTGAGTATTTTGCTCACTTCCCTTATCTTTTAAAGCCCAAGAAATTTATTAGTAATTGTAAGGTTTCATTAGTACTAGTTTACTAGCAGTAATAAATCTTATTGGTGTAGTAGGGTTTGTTAATTGTTAATTATTAAAAATAAATTAATTAAGACTCAATAAAGCTGCAGGGCAGGTGATGTGTTGTGACTGCAGTATGTGGGAGCTCCTGGATGCCAGTGTGATCCAGGACGAACACGTCTGCGGTAAGTGTCTGCGGCTTGAGGAGCTTCGGCTCAGAGTTGATGAACTTGAGGCTGAGCTGCGGACTCTGCGATGCATCGGGAGGGGGAAAGTTACCTGGACACTTTATTCCAGGAGGCCGTCACACCCCTTAGGATAGGGTCTTCTGATTTGGTCAGTGGTCAGGGACAGGAGGATGCGACTGCAAGTGAGACAGGTATGGGGACCCAGGAGGTAGAGGAGCCTCAGCCTTTGCAATTGTCCAACAGGTTTGAGGTTCTTGCGGCCTGTATGGATGAAAGCAGTGGTTGCAGGGTGGATGAGCAAACTGACCATGGCACCAAGGTACAGGAAGCCATTCAAGCGGGGGGAGTTAATAGGAATGTAGTGGTAATAGGAGACAGCAGAGTCAGGGAGACAGATATAGTTCTCTGTGGCCAAGAGTGAGAGTCCAGACGGCTGTGTTGCCTGCCCGGTGCCAGGGTTCGGGTCATCTGCTCTGGGCTGGAGAGGAACTTGCAGTGGGAGGGGGAGGAGTCAGTGGTCGTAGTCCATGTAGGTACCAACGACATAGGTAGAACTAGGAAAGAGGTTCTGCTGAGAGAGTATGAGCAGCTAGGGGGCTAAATTAAAAAAGTAGAACCTCAAGGGTAATAATGTCTGCATTATTACCTGAGCCACAAGCAAATTGCATTGGGTAAATAAAATTAGAGAGATGAATGCGTGGCTCAAAGACTGGGGTGGGAGAAATGGGTTTCAATTCCTGGGGCACTGGCACCAGTACTGGGGAAAGTGGGATCTGTATCATTGGGACGGTCTTCACCTGAACCGTGCTTGGACCAGTGTTCTGGCAAGTCGTATAACTAGGGCGGTAGAGAGGGCTTTAAATTAAATATTGGGGGCATGGGATCAAATTTGGGAAGATGTGGTAATTCAAAGATTAGAGACAAGGCAGTAGAGAAAGGTATTAATATGGGAAATGATGAACAGACTGACAGGAAGGGATGGAGAGTACAAATCTAAGAGTAAATCAACAGGTAAGACTAGAGGTTACAAAAATAATAAAAAGGACAAAACTAAAGGTTCTGCATCTGAATGCACGTAACATTCGAAACAAAACAGATGAACTGATAGCGCAAATAGATATAAATAAATAAATATGATCTGATAGCCATTGCAGAAACATGGCTGCAGGATGACAGATTGGGACCTGAATATTGAAGGGTACATGACATTTAGGAAGGACAGGAAGGTGGGAAAATGTGGAGGGGTGGCTCTGTTCATTAATGATGGTATTAGCACAATAGAGCGGGATGACCTAAGTTCAGGAAACCAGAATGTACAAGCGGTTTGGGTAGAGATGAGAAATAATAGTCAAGAAGTCACTTGTGGGAGTGGTGTACAGGCCCCCCAACAGTAACCACATGGTAGGATGGAGTATAAAGGAACAAGCTTGTCAGAAAGGTACAGCAATAATCATTCCTAACAAACAGACCCCAGTCTGTCAAATTAGGCAACCACACCTCCCCCCCCCCCGACCCTGAACACGGGGGCCCCACAAGGATGTGTGCTGAGCCCCCTCCTCTACTCCCTCTTCACCCACGACTGTGTGGCTGTTCATGGTTCCAACACCATCATCAAGTTTGCAGATGACACCACAGTAGTAGGCCAGATCACCAACAATGATGAGTCAGCCTACAGGGAGGAGGTCCAGCATCTCGTGAAGTGGTGCGCCGATAACAACCTGGCCCTTAACACCAAGAAAACAAAAGGAAATAATCGTGGACTTCAGGAAGTCCAAAGGCGGAAGTCACACCCCCATCCACATCAATGGGGCGGAGGTGGAAAGGGTGGCCAGCTTTAAGTTCCTCGGAGTCCACATCACGGAAGACCTCTCCTGGTCCCTCAACACCTCCTCTCTGGTGAAGAAGGCCCAGCAGCGCCTATATTTCTTCAGGAGGCTGAAGGGATGTAATCTGTCACCCCCGATCCTCTCTAACTTCTACCGCTGCACTATAGAGAGCATCCTGACAAACTGTATCACGGTATGGTACGGCGGCTGTAGCTCCCATGACTGGAAAGCCCTGCAGCGGGTAGTCAAAGCTGCCCAACGCATTACCGGCACCCGGCTACCGACCATAGAACATATATATCAGAAACGCTGCCTACGGAGGGCACGGACCATCATCAAAGACCCTACCCACCCCAGCCACAGTCTGTTCGCCCTCCTACCATCTGGAAGACGCTACAGATGCATTCGCACCCGTACGACCAGATTTAGGAACAGCTTCTTTCCCAGGGCTGTCATCCTACTGAACTCCACAAATAAACACTAAAGCCTGCACATCTGCCGATGCACTTTATTATGGTCATATTTATGCTAATATATATGTACAAATGTATGTTGAAATGTTTAAGTGTCCTAATCCAAATTGTACACTCTCGGGAGCCGCAAGCCTACATTTCGTTGTACTGCACTTGTGCACTAACAATGACAATAAAAGTTGATTTGATTTGATGGGGGATTTTAATCTGCATATAGACTGGAAAAATCAGATGGGCAAAGGTAGCATAGATAAGGAGTTCATGGAATGTTTTCGGGATAGTTTCTTACAACAGCACGTTCTGGAGCCAACCAGAGAGCTGGCTATACTAGACCTGGTATTGTGTAATGAGATAGGATTCATTAATGACCTCATAGTGGAGGCGCCCCTAGGTAGCAGCGACCATATGATTGAATTTTACATTCAGTTTGAGAGAGAGGAGTGGGTCCAAGACTAGTATATTAAACTTAAATAAGGGCAATTATGAGGGCATGAAAGCAGAGCTAGCTAAAGTGAACTGGCAAATTAGGTTGAGGGATAGGTCAATAGAGCTGCAGTGGCAGACATTTAAGGGGATATTTCAAAATACACAGAATATATACATTCCAACAAGAAAGAAAAATTCCACGGGGAGGATCCACCATCCGTGGTTAACTAAAAAAGTTAAAGATAGTATTAAACTTGAAAAATTGGAGTATGAGAGAAAGCTAGCTAGAAATATAAAAACAGATAGTAAGAGTTTCTATAGATATTTTAAAAAGAAAAAAGTTAACAAAGTGAGTGTTGGTCCTATAAAAAGTGAGTCTGGGGAATTAATAATGGCAAATAAGGAGCTGGCAGTTGAATTTAACAGGTATTTTGCATCGGTCTTCACTATAGAGGATACAAGTAACAAGTTACAGAAATAGCTGTAAATCAGGAAATGGAAAGGAGGGAGGAACTCAAGAAAATTATAATCACCAGGGAAATGTTACTGAGCAAATTGTTGGAGCTGCGGGCTGACAAGTCCCCGGGTCCTGATGGACTTCATCCTAGGGTCTTAAAAGAAGTGGCTAGTGAGATAGTTGATGCGTTGGTTTTAACTTTCCAAAATTCCCTAGATTCAGGGAAGGTTCCATTAGATTGGAAAATAGCAAATGTAACTCCTTTATTCAAAAAGGGAGGGAGACAGAAAGCAGGAAACTACAGGCCAGTTAGGGAAGATGTTAGAAGCTATTATTAAAGACGTTATAGCAGGTTCAAAGTAATCAGACAGAGTCAACATGGTTTTCAACAAGGGAAATCATGTTTAACCAATTTATTGGAGTTCTTTGAGGAAGTAACACGTGCTGTGGATAAAGGGGAACCGGTGGATGTACTGTACTTGGATTTCTAGAAGGCATTTGATAAGGTGCCACATCAAAGGTTATTGCGGAAAATAAAAGCTCATGGTGTAGGGGGTAACATATTGGCATGGATAGAAGATTGGCTAGCTAACAGGAAACAGAGAGTAGGCATAAATGGGTAATTTTCTGATTGGCAAGATGTAACGAGTGGTGTGCCACAGGGATCAGTGCTGGGCCTCAACTTTTTACAATTTATATAAATGACTTGGATGAAGGGACCGAAGATATGGTTGCTAAGTTTGCTGATGACACAAAGATAGGTAGGAAAGTAAATTGTGAAGAGGACATAAGGAGGCTACAAAGGGATATAGATAAGTTAAGTGAGTGGGCAAAGATCTGGCAAATAGAGTATAATGTGGTAAAATGTGAAGTTGTCCATTTTGGCAGGAAGAATTTTTAAAAAAAGCATATTATCTAAATGGTGAGAGATTGCAGAGGGATCTGGGTGTCCTGGTGTATGAATCGCAAAAGGTTACTATGCAGGTGCAGCAAGTAATTAGGAAAGCTAATAGAATGTTATAGCTTATTGCGAGGGGGATTGAATACAAAAGTAGGGAGGTTATACTTTCAGTTATACAGGGCATTGGTGAGACCACATCTGGAGTACTGTGTACAGTATTGGTCTCTTTATTTAAGGAAGGATGGAAATGCATTGGAAGCAGTTCAGAGAAGGTTTACTAGACCAATACCTGGAATGGGCGGGTTGTCTTATGAGGAAAGGTTCGACAGGCTAGGCTTGTATCCACTGGAGTTTAGAAGAATAAGAGGTGACTTGATTGAAACATAAGATCCTGAGGAGTCTGGACAGGGTGGATGTGGAGAGGACGTTTCCTCTTGTGGGAGAATCTAGAACTAGGGGTCACTGTTTAAAAATAAGGGGTCGCCTGTAATGTATATACCTTTAAGGGGGGAACTATCTTTTACAGCTCATGTATACTGCAGTACCGGCAGTGACCACACCTGTATATAGCACTGAGTAGTAATCTGTGCAGGCAGTTCCACGGTGAGCCACGTTGAGTAAACACCTGTTGTACCGTTCTCCTGCAGTCTGTGTCTTATTATACACGGACACAACATTGGCGACAAGGCAAGTTCGAACCTACCTGCAACTCTGCATCACCTCCCGGGGATTCGTTCCTGGAGATCAGTGGATTGGAGGTCGAGGCCAGAGACTTGGGCGTCGACCACGGGCAACCGCCCAGTCATCCAGCAGAGACTCGAGAATTGCGGGGGAGGCTGTCGAGAGCCAGGCTTGGCTTTCCAGTCGAGGTGGTCCAGCGAAACGGGCTAGCAACAGGTAATGCGAAGACCCTTCCCGGACAGCGGCGGGCTAGAGCCCGACCGAGCGGCACAGCAAAGGGCCGAGCAGCGTCGACGGGGGAGAGAGAGAGGGGGCAGAGCGCACAGGGCGCAGCCGGTGTTCAGGGGCCGAGCAGCGTCCAAGAGAGGGAGAGAGAGACGCACAGAAACCCGCGAGGCGCCGCCATTGCCACGAGGACCGCCGAGAGCGGCGTGGGCAGCAGCGCAGGAGAAGCGCGCGAAACCTACAGGGCGCCGCCATTGCCACGAGAACTGCCGGGAGCGGCGTTGGCAGCAGCGGGGAAGGAAGGAAAGCGCGAGAGACGCCATTTTAAACCACACCCAAAATGCCGAAGAGTGGCAGTATCACCGCATTTGATCAATGAAGTCGAAGATTGGACTACATATGTCGAACGAATCGAGGTATACTGCAAGGCAAATGAGGTGTCAGATGACAAGAAAGCGTCGGTATTGTTAAATTTAATGGGTGCAAAGATGTATCGTTTATTACGAAATCTAGTAACCCCAACGAAGCCAATGGAAAAGAGTTTTGAAGGCATAGTAACGATACTACAGGAACATTTAAACCCCACACCGCTGCTGATAGCAGAAAGATTCAAGTTTCACAAACGGAACCAGCATAAGGATGAAAGCAATGCTGATTATTTAACAGAACTGCGCAAACTATCGAAACACTGCCAGTTTGGAGCGGGACTGGCAGATACCTTAAGGGACAAGTTTGTGTGTGGGCTTCAAAGTGAAGGAGCCCAGAAACGGCTTTTATCTGAAAAGGACCTTATGCTGGAAAAGGCTTTCAACATTGCGGTATCATATGAAGCAGCAGCACGGGACGCTGCAGAGATACAACAGAGACCGCGAGAATATGGCACAAACGAAATGTCATACGGAACAGAGAAGTGCTATCGCTGCGGCAGAACAACACACGACCAGAATGATTGCTGGTTCAAAGACAAAGTGTGCAGACAGTGTGGAAAAGTAGGACACATAGCACGAGTCTGCAGGTCGGGAAAGAAAACCAGCAATAAGAAACCTACCAAAGAAAAGTACAAGAAGGTACATAAGATGACGGAGAATAGTTCAGACGAACAAAAGAGTGATAACGACTCCGAAAGCAGGGAACTGAGTTGTCTGAAACTACATAATGTGATCACAACGGAGGATCACCGAACCATTTGGGTCACTCTCAAGATAGCAGGAGTCCAGGTAAAGATGGAATTGGACACAGGATCAGCCCTAACAGTCATAAACCGACGGGACTACGAGCGGCTATTCTCACACATACCCTTGAGAGACACAAAAATGATTCTGAAGACGTACACGGGGCAAAAAGTCTACCCCAAAGGAAAAATAAGGGTGACCGTTATATATAACGGTAAGGAAACACCAAAACTAGACCTGTATGTATTGCAAGATGGAGGACCACCATTACTGGGACGGGAATGGATCCGGAAAATACAACTGGATTGGCATTCCATACAGGCACTGACTGTGGCTGACAAAAAGGATGACGACGTCACACCTGGGCGACTGTCAAAGATCCTAACTGACGCGAAAGAAGTGTTCCAGCAAGGACTCGGAACACTAAAAGGCATGACAGTGACGATTAAAACTGAAGAAAACGCAAGCCCAAAATTGTTTTAAGGCCAGACCGGTACCTTATGCGATCCACCCAGCCGGCGAAGCAGAGCTGTAGAGTCTGGAACGTTCAGGTATACTGTCCAAGATAGACTGGAGCGAGTGGGCTACACCCATCGTCCCTGTGATGAAAAAGTCGTTGAGCAGCACGCCTGGGGAACCAAGGAAGGTTCGCATCTGTGGGGACTTTAAGGTAACAGTGAACCCGGTCCTTCACACCGTACAATATCCACTTCCGCGGATTGAAGATATTTTCGCCTCGCTATCTGGAGGGAAACGCTTCACTAATATTGATCTGGCCCAGGCGTATCTGCAAATGGAGGTAGAAGAAGCATCAAAAAAATACCTCACAATCAACACCCATAAAGGTCTCTACCAATACAACCGGCTGGTATTCGGGGTAGCATCAGCTCCGGCTATTTGGCAGAGGGCAATGGAACAAGTCCTGCAAGGGATCCCAGGGACCCAGTGTTATTTGGACGACATCCTGGTCACGGGCGAAAATGACAGTGATCACCTTGCCAACCTAGAGCAGGTGCTCACTAGATTGCAGGAATATGGGCTCCGAGCTAACCGCCCCAAATGCGAGTTTTTTAGAAAACAGATCCCGTATTGTGGCCACGTTATCGATAAAGAGGGGTTACATAAGTCCCCAGAGAAGATTGAGGCAGTAGTCAAGGCTCCAGCACCGGAAAATGTGTCACAACCGAGGTCGTTCCTCGGGCTGGTAAACTACTACCATAAATTCTTGCCAAATTTGTCTACAATACTACACCCACTGAACACCCTACTGCAAACTGGGGTGCCATGGAAGTGGAGTGACGAATGTAGACGAGCTTTCCAGAAGACCAAAACACTAATCACATCGAAAGAGGTATTGGCCCATTACAACCCAGCATTACCAATTCGGTTGGCGTGTGATGCGTCACCCTACGGCATTGGAGCGGTGCTGTCGCACAAATTCTCAGACGGCTCAGAGAGGCCAATAGCCTTTGCGTCACGATCACTAACCTCAGCCGAGCGTAACTACGCCCAGATTGACAGGGAGGCCCTCAGCCTAGTGTGGGGAGTGAAAAAGTTCAATCACTATCTGCACGGGCAGAAAGTCACCTTGCTGACTGATCACCAGCCTCTTGTCTCCATTTTTAATCCGAAGAAGGGCGTTCCGGTGATGACTGCGCAACGACTACAAAGATGGTCACTTTTTCTAGGGGCGCACCACTATGAGATTGAATAGAAGGGCACGAAACAGCATGGAAATGCTGATGGGCTATCACGCCTGCCACTGCCTACTGCGGAGGAAGCACCAGCAGTGGATCCTGTCGAAATATTCCATTCGACTATAGTTGAATACCTACCGGTAACGAACGCTTGTATCGAAAAGGAAACCCGCAATGACCCGACACTGTCTCGGGTATATGATTTGACGGTGAAGGGATGGCCAGCACATGGCAACTCACTGTTGCCAGCATTCTCGACAAGGAGAGAACAGCTGTCAGTGTGCCGGGGGACCTTAATGTGTGGATCCCGAGTGGTAATTCCACCCAAGTTAAGGGATAGAGTGCTCAATGAGCTTCATGAGGGTCATCTGGGAGGGGTAAAAATGAAGCGCCTAGCCAGGGCTTGTGTGGTGGCCGGGAATCGATAAACAAATCGAGGACCTGACCAAGAGTTGCTCAGGATGCCAGAAAGTCCAAAATGCACCACCACAGGCCCCTCTACACCCATGGGAGGGGCCCTCATCTCCATGGCAACGGGTGCATATTGATTTTGCTGGTCCATTCATGGACTCATTTAATAGCCGTGGATGCGCACTCGAAATGGCCTGAGGTCATCAAAATGTCCTCCACCACCACGGAGAAAACTATTGCAGTCCTACGGACCATTTTTGCCAGGAATGGCTTGCCAGAACAGATTTGCTCCGACAACGGACCACAGTTTGTGTCCGAAGAGTTCCGGAGGTTCTTGAAAAAGAATGGGGCAAGGCATTACACATCCGCCCCGTATCATCCAGCCACAAATGGATTGGCTGAGAGGTTCGTACAAACCTTTAAGAAGGCAATAAAGGCTATGTACAATGACAACATTCCGCTGTAGCACAAGGTGGACAATTTCCTGTTCATGCGACACATGCAGTCACCAACCAGGCCCCGGCCATGATGTTCTTTAACCGAAGGTTAAGATCTCGCCTGGATTTGCTCAGACCAAACGTACGAAGAGATATTGAGAGTAAGCAATTCCAGCACATCCATGAGAAGCCAACAAGGAGCTTCAATGTAGGGCAACCAGTCTTGGCCCGCGACTACCGAACAGAAAAATGGCAGCCAGGAACGATATGCACACGGCAGGGCCCACTAATGTACACAGTGGACGTTGGGGAGAGCATCGTGAGACGCCATGCTGACCAGATCCAAGAGTCACAGGAACAAGTCAACCCCATGCCTCGCCCATACGTACCTGGTGATGAACCCGACGTACAGGTCGCATCTACCCCAGAAACAGTAGCATCGGAAGCTGATGAACCAACCGACGACAGGGGGCCAGAATCGCCTCCGCACCAAGAGCAAGACACTCGGGAAAGGCGCTATCCAGAAAGGATCAGGAAGCCTCCCCAAAGACTGAATATATAAATAGACTATTTTCAGCTAATGTTGCATGTTAAAAGTGTTAATTGTAATTAGTTTGATATTTAATTGTTAAATGAGTGTTATGGTACTGTTAATCTAAAAAGGGGAGGAATTGTAATGTATATACCTTTAAGGGGGGAACTATCTTTTACAGCTCATGTATACTGCAGTACCGGCAGTGACCACACCTGTATATAACACGGAGTAGTAATCTGTACAGATCAGTTCCAATGTGAGCCACGTTGAGTAAACACCTGTTGTACTGTTCTCCTGCAGTCTGTGTCTTATTATACACGGACACAACATCGCCCATTTAAGACAGAGGTGAGGAGAAATGTTTTCTCACATAGGGTCGTGAGTCTTTGGAACTCTTCCTCAGAGGGCAGAGTCTTTGAATATTTTTAAGGCAGAGGTAGATAAATTCTTGGTAAGCAAGGGGGTGAAAGGTTATCGGGGGTAGGCGGGAATGTGGAGTAATCAGATCAGCCATGATCTTATTGAATGGCGGAGCAGGCTCGAAGGGCCGAGTGGCCTACTCCTGCTCCTAATTCGTATGTTCATATGATTTTGCGGGGGGGGGGGGGGAGGAAAGAGAACTAGGAGGCTTATTTGTACCTCCAACCAGATCCACTGTAACTGGAAGCCTCCAATAGTCACCAGCGTCTAACTGAATTGCACTGGAGTAGACCTTGTCCCAACTTCAAATCAACAAAGTAAATTCAAACACCGCCTCCTAACCTTCGAGTTGGAACTAGCTGCGATTCCACACGAAGGTGACGATAATATCTATGCAAATCTCTTGCATATGCGGAGGTATTATAACCTTGCCTGGTACATCGCCTTAATTTAGACAGTGCAAGTGTAAAACCATGGAAGATGCTTCTTTGTACTATTTCATAGCTTTCCGCTAAGAGCTGTGCTTTCAATACTGAAGTCTTTCAGTATCAACCTGCGATGTTTCCATGTTCTCAGTGCATTTTGAGCTTTGATTAAAATCTCTCAAATGTTACGTCTTCTAGCTGCTGTAAAACTAGTAAGCAGGTTGAGTGAATAGGCTACATACACTTCTGGAGACAAGCTGGAAGTTTCTTACTTTAAACACATTGTTTAAAAACAAAGTGGACCAGCGTAACATCACTTCTTTCAAGACCATATTAATAGCAAGCGCACAAGAAAGAAAAATTAAATTAAATTTATAAAGCACCTTTCATGACCTCAGAACCTGCTGAAGGGCTTCACAGTCAATGAAGTACTTTGGAAATGTAATCACAATTATAACAGCACGGTCCCGTAAACAGCAACAAAATAAGCGGCTTTAGGTGATGTTGGTTAGGGATAAATAGTGCAGGAAAGGGGCTAGTTTACAATTGGGGGTGGGGCACATTGTTAACTCTGCTTGTGGTTCTGCTATACCTGACCTGGGAGAGCTCAATGGGAAGGAGGGGAAATTTCACTACCTACACCCTTGAAATGCCAAAGCTGCGCCGGATTGATGCCCACAATAGGTAACTAAAGTGGAAGAGTGTTCTTTACCTTGGCATTTATTTATGGGCAGAATAAATATATATTTACGATAGGCACACATTTCAATTACTTTCACTAAATACTAGATCTCATAACTACAGGATTCAGTTATTCCACTGGAGAAACTGGTCAAGCAGGACATATCTCCACCCCACCAACCCCTCTCATGGCTCAGGTTTTATCTGGTCTGGTCCACTTGTCCCACTTAACATGCTGTAACCGTGAACCATTTTACACTCAGTATAAAGGCAACAGCATAACATCCCAATTATATTGCAAAACTACTTCCAATAGAAGCAGTTCCACAATATAATGCTATTTCTGCTTTGTCCAGTTTGTATTACATGGCAAATATGGCAACACTGGAACTTTGCACATGCAGTACAATAAAGCCACATTTGCTACCATTTTGGCTGTGAACTTTTCCTAGTGTTTGAAGGTGGTTATGCAGGCCAGCAATGCAAAACTATACTTCTGATTGGCGTGGGTAGACTGCAAGCTCAATGACCCAAAGCCAAATAAACTGCAACACATGGCATCCAGGACCACTGACGGCAATATAAATGCAACAGAAAACAATTCAATCAACAGTGCATGAAGAAACACAAAGTAGCCGGACCAAACAGGTACAGAACAACAAACTGATATCCTACTCTGACTGACACTCATTAATGGACTCCCCAACAGCCAAGATCAACAATAAACACTTACTTTCATAGACGCAGCAATACCTCAAAAGCATTTTATATCAATATATGTATCCGATATACACCCCATTTTAATGCAAATCCATAGCTACCTCCCGCCAAAAATGACAAAAAAAAACTTAGCCCTGAAGGAATGGCCAGAAATCCTCGAAAATCCTGAGTTGAGTGTTTAGGCCAGGTATACCTTTCAGATAACTACCTAAAACCAATTAGCATGCAGCTTATGTATGTGGCAATCGATAATTATTACATAGGATATAAGGCACAGAAACAGGCCATTGGGACTGGTTGGGCTGAATGGCCTGTTTCTGTGCCGTATACCCTATGTAATAACAGCATCAGTGACACAAACTACCAATTTGTGTGAAGGAGATGGGGTGTAGGGAAAGGGGATCAAAAAGAAGCTTTGCAGGATGAAGCTAGCTGAAAGTAGCTGATCAGCCAAGCAAAACCATTCATAATTCAGACAGCGAGCAGAGACAAAGAATAACACTTTCAGATTGTCTCAATTAATTCTTCCAGCAAGTTCAGTAAACAGCAGGTATGGACAGGTCCTGGGTTGGTTCTGTGTGCATCTATAGAAACATAGAAGATAGGAACAGGAGTAGGCCATTCGGCCCCTCGAGCCTGTTCCGCCATTTAATGAGATCATGGCTGATCATCCAAATTCAGTACCCTGTCCCTGCTTTCTCCCCATATCCCTTGATCCCTTTAGCCTTAAGAAATATATCCAACTCCTTCTTGAATATATTTAATGAATTGGCTTCAACTGCCTTGTGTGGTAGAGAATTCCACAGGTTCACCACTCTCTGGGTGAAGAAATTCCTCATCTCTGTCCTAAATGGCTTACCCCTTATCCTTAGACTGTGACCCCTGGTTCTGGACTCCCCGACCATCGGGAACATCCTTCCTGCATCTAGTCTGTCTAGTCCTGTTAGAATTTTATAAGTTTCAATGAGATCCCCTCTCATTCTTCTAAACTCTAGCGAATATAAGCCTAATCGACCCAATCTCTCCTCGTACGTCATTCCTGCCATCCCATCAAACCAAACTGGACAGAGAGTTACATTTGAAACCAAACACATCAAAACCTCTGGGAGAAAGCCAGTTTCTCTGCCAAGGAATTGATGCAACAAAGATAAGTTTTAAGAGTCCAACTTCTGGTCCAAATACTTTTACTTCCTTCAGTGTGATCCTTTTCTCATTAATGGCTGCCTTCAATAGAACTAATTCTGGATGAAAATGATATAGCTAAGTAACTTCAGTTGGAAAATTGTAACAGACTGCCCAACTGCATACGCGGATGTTTATAAAGTTAAAGTTAAACTATAAAGTTTAAGGAAACATGCAAAGGTTCTGAGGAGGGTCACAAAAGACATCATTTGTGACAGTGTGCAAGAAGGGCAGAAGCTGGGACACAGGTCTGAACAGAAAGTTTTGGAGAGGACAACTTGCTCAAGGACTTGCGGAGGAAAGGGAGGATGGAGATGGGGTAGCAGCTGGAAAGGATATATTGACAGGGTATTTTTAAAATTGGGGGTGGTGTGCTGACAGGAGTTTTGAAGAGGTGGGGTTGGGGGGGGAAATGGTGCCCAAGGAAAGGGAACCATCGCCACCGTCAGCCCCTCGGGAAGGGCAGTTGAATGGTTTTTATACCTGGAAAGGGAATCGAGGGAGCAGGAGGTGGATCTGTTGATGAGATGAGCTTGGAGACGGTAGTGGGGGAAGGTTAACATGAAGCAGCAACAAGACAAACTTATTATAGACCGAATAAGTCTGTCCTAGACTGGAGTGAGGGACATAGGAATTTTGTCGGTTGGAAGGGGAGGTAGCAGCTGCAAGGATTATCTTCAACAAGAAGAAATCCATTAGCTTCTTGCATTTATGGGAACGGTAGCATAGTGGTTATATTACTGGATGAGTCATCCAGAGGCCTGGACTAATGATCCAGAGACATGAGTCCACCACCGCAGCTGGGGAATTTAAATTCTGTTCATTAAATAAATCTGGAATAAAAAGCTAGTATCAGTAATGGTGACCATGAAACTACCGGATTGTCGTAAAAACCCATCTGGTTCACTAATGTCCTTTAGGGAAGGAAATCTGCCGTCCTTACCTGGTCTGGCCTATAGGTGACTCCAGATCCATAGCAATGTGGTTGACTCTTAACTGCCCTCTAAAATGGCCTAGCAAGACACTAAACAGCTACAAAATAAGTATCCACACTGACTGCAGTGGTTCAAGGTGGCAGCTCACCACCTAGGGATGGGCAATAAATGTTGGCTTTGCCAGCATTGCCCACATTCCATGAATGAATAAAAAAACAAAAATTTAGAGTCTCTGTTGGGGTGGAGGGGTGGGCAGAAGAGTTTCAAAAGGCACTTCTGTCTTGCAGATTAGGAGCCTCAGGTTATCCTTTCTCTCAAGGATGATTCTGGAAACATAGGCAGTTTTGACTAAGGACAGCAGAGTACAGCAAGACTTCACATGGCCAAGCCAGAGCTGGCGATTAATGACTGGGCCAGTCGCCTGCCAGTTACACTAGAGTTTGTGCCATCTTGACTTGAGGGAACAAAGATGGGTGTTATATCGGGGCAGTGAGGCGTGAGCATCAGTCATTGATTTAAAAAATCTTTCAGCCTCCAGCACAAGGTTGGAATTGCCGTGGTTTCTTTTAAATCAACACACGGAATTGGGGAGGAGTTGATAGTTCTTGCTACAGAATTAATTTGCTGCCTCAGTAATGGTGAGTGTACATAAACAACATCATTGCAGGGGGTAACTTGTCAGCTCTATTATTGTGTGAATACAGCAATTAGAAATCAGACTGGCACTGAATGACAGGCAAAAACAGGCAGCTCCAAAAGCAGCTCATTATTTCTTCATCAGCCAAAATGTACCCAAACCAGTTGAATCAGCCTAGCTGGCTAAATTCCCAGATTAAACTCAACCCTTTTGGGGTACAAGGGAGAACTTGAGGGGTGACCTCAAATATTTGGCCATTCATTGTAGATGTGAGACTTAAATGTACCACAATCATTTATAAATGTTTATCAGTCCAATGCAATAAACCACAACATCACACACAGTTTATATTGAGAAGAGGAGCAGGGGAAGAGAGAAATCAGTGATGAGGAAGGACAAGATCTGGAAGATCATATTTGCATCACATTATACACAAGCTTTGCAAGGTAAATTCCACTACAATGTACATTGACAAATATTGTTACAAGGTTAACCAATAATAAATGGTGACCCCATTTGTGTTTTTAAAATATTACACTTTTAATTGAATATGGATTTAAATCCATTTTTTCTTGAAAATCCTTTTGATAAAGTATGTGCTCAACTTTTATTATGTAAATAATCATCCTATTCTGTGAATTAAGGTAACAGGTCCCAAGCTAGGTGCCCCATCTCCCTGCCCTGCTGTGTCCAATGTGTGTAACTGGTTGATGCAGGTCAGGCTATTTAGTGACAGCTCTGTAATCATACCAGAAATTTCAAACACTCTGCACTAACTTTTAAAGCTACTCAAATGTAATGCAAAAATGAGGTTTATTTGTAAAATACAACCCTCTTCCATTATGGGTCATCTTAACCACCGTCTCTTCCTGGAAGGAAATGGGATGGAATACCTCTCATCAACATCACCAATGATGAATACTGAGCTTGCTGCGTGTTTTTTTTGATCAACTAGTCTGACATGCCAGGAAACCCAACAACATGCCAAGTGTCTCCAAACTAAACTGCTGAGAAGCCCACACGTCAAACTTGGTTTCCTACATTACAACAGTGACTACACTTCAAAAAGTACTTCATTGGTTGTAAAGTGTTTCGGGACATCCGATAGTCGTAAAAGGCGCTATATAAATGCAAGTATTATTTTTTGGTTACCCAATATGAAAAGAACATTCTTGCCCTTTAGAAAGGGATCCCACTTCTCAATTTTGGAAAACTTAGTCATAGATTGGCAGAACCAAGGCTTAGAGACAACCCCAAAATGTGCAGAGTAATTGCTGGAGTTTAACCAGCTAAAAGTGCTACAGCCTAAAAATAAGCTTCCCACTGCTTATTTAGTCAGAATCACTTGACCTAGTAGGGGACTTGCTTTCAGAATTATCTGGAGCCTACAGGGAAGAATTGCAATTTACTTTTCCAATGAGACATGGTGCCCTGAAGTATTGTGGATCTACCTGGCTTAGGTATTGGATTACCTAATCTGCTAGAGGTTTGATTTTGTTCTGAAATTCTTTCGGTGACTGCGCCATTTTGGATTCTCAACAATCCCTGCTCACCTCTTTTTCGCTCCCCCTACCCCTTCACCACAGGATATATACTAGCTTATGCTGTGATGCTCTGGAACAGCACAGAATCAGCAACTGTCAACAGATGGGCCATATTTTGCGACCCGTATGGGTGCGTACGCGGTGCACACGCGCCCACAAGGTACATGCAAGTTCCGGATTTAGGCATGCGAAGTGCATGCGTTAAAACCCAGAACTTGCAATCTGTCTCTCGACAGATCCTCCGCATCCCCGGGAGACGGGCCTCTGCAGGTGGAGAGCTGCTACTTGCCCAACTTCCACCCTCTGAATGGCCATGAAATTCTTACACCTCGTAAAAGCAGGTGTAAAGCCTGCTTTTACCAGAAGAGTTTAAAATTTTATTTTTCTATTTTTTAAATCACTCATTTATACATTAAAAACCCTGTCTAATAAAGTTTATTTTTAGCCCTGTTAAAACAAAAAAATTTCAAAAAAATTAAATGTTCAAAATATTTAATTAAATGGCATTTTAATTCATTTCAAACAAGTAATTTTAAATAAATGTATTTAATGTGTTTGTGTATTTTTTAAGTGATCCCCATTCATACTTATGGGAGTTCCATATGTACGGAACTCCCATAAGTATTAATAGGGATTCCCTTGTTTTATTGGTTGGGCCGACCCACGTGACCCCGGGGCGCTTGCAAACCACATGTGCCCCTGGGATACGTGGGCCTCTTCCCGCGGGGACCCGGAGAGGCCCAGGATCACAAGACTCCATACCTCCCGGATCACCAGGTAAATTCGTAGATTATTTTTTAAACAGGTCAGAGGCATCCTCCCGTAGGAAGCTTCCATTCGAAAATGTCGGCCATTGTTTCCTCAGTAAAACTCCACATCTGTTTCCCACCCGACTTGAGCAATGAAATATGGAGCAACTGTACTCAAGAGTGGTACTCAAAACTATCAGTTACTGCACTAACTTCCCAAACCATTCTTCTATGCACAACTTCGATTTTTTTTAAATTCCCTGCTTCAGGTTTTTTACCTTCCTCCACCCTGGGAAAAAAACCCTCAGGAAAGCCACCATTCCTTGCGTTCCATCAATGCCACTTCAAACCAAATGCTGGGAGATGCATGAAAGCAACACAGGTTGATCTGCCATCCTACATGACAAGAGTTTGTGTCCCCTTTCAACATCTTTATCCAAATCCATGACTGGGAACTTTGCGTAATGGGGGAGCTCATGAATCCTGCAGCACAGATCTGAGCATCATGAAAGCAACTCAGCGGAAGAGCAGAGGAATACTTGAACGAGAGGAGTCCCTGCTGAGAGCTGTGGACTTCAATCAGTTGCATGCTCGATCCTCACTCCTATTCTAAAAAAGGCTCCAGCTTTCAGTATGTCAACCAATCAATCTTATTCAAGTGTTAAAATGTCCCATCCCGAGGCTGTAAAATCTACAGCATTTCAATTTGCAATGTCTAGCTGATGGACATGAGCAAAGAGTTACATCTCACTGTGGCACATTTAAAATCTGCATACTTGAAAGCTTCTTGGGTGTTACTAAACTGGTTAGTGGTCAGAAAAGTGCCCGGGTGCTTAAAACTAAATGCAATAATAAATTACAGCCAAAAACATCAACTCAAGTGCTGTCACGAGGAATTTGGTTGTTTTGGGAAGGTGAAGATTTTCAAAGAGCATTGAATAATAGATTTTAAACCTTTATATTCAGGACAGCTCAACTAGCTGAAGACAGCCAGATTATGAGATTCTGTGCAAAGTATGTCCAATAAAAAGGGAAAACAAAGTAGAACTGTTAAATATTAGTCTTTGGGAGATTGGAGATATCAAAAGAATGTATCCACCCTGTGAAGTGGCACTGCTCTGTTTCTTCTCCATTCACACAATCCTGAGCTACCACAAGCTGATGGACAAGATTAACAACTGTTAATGAGGAGAACCTTAGCAAGGATGCAGATGTGTTATGACCTGGACATAGTCTCAATACATTGAAAGAAGCTCTGCATCAACCAAATACCAAAAAGAAAACCAACATTCAACATAAAACAGTCAGTCTCCAAGTACCAAGCACAGGCTGGGGCTCTGGCATGCTGAGCACTGACTGAAACCTTACACTCTGCATTTAGACACCTCAGCTGCAGTTTGCTGAAATATGATCTACAAGGCACCTTTTGGTGCTAGATTTAAAAAAAAAAAATTTTTTTAAAGGTGTTGTACAGCAGACAGACTGATGCAGTGAGCCTACTGTGACTGTTGCATTTTCTGCTTTAATCTGGCATACTCTACCATTCTAAGGTAAGTCTGGTGCCTGACCTCCAACTAACCCCTTTGTGCCATGTGTTGGAGCCTCAACTATCCTAGGTACAGGATATTTTCAGCATTCCTCCCCCTCCACATAAACAGATAGTCAGTTGCATCCTTAAGCCGAAGAGAGACATGGAATACTCTAGACTCCCCCTTCTACACCTGTAACCAAAAGTTGTGTGGGACCTAACGTCAGTCATGCTAGAATTTACTGAGTCAACAGACAACACTGAATAACCTGGCACTGTATAACGGGACAATGATGTGATAAGTGCCTCTATACAGGGTAGCTAGCTACAATTTGGAACACAAGTATAACCTCAAATGAATGGCATTCGAAATGATTATATTTCAACGGTCTGTGCTGTATAATCAGGGTTAATGAGAATCACAAGCTATTGCAGGAAGGAAAACACACCCAGTCAGCTAAATAATTCAGGTAAAGGCTCAAATAATACACAGTACTTTGTACAACTCTGGTAAATGGGAAATTAATTAATAGACATGCAGGTTTTCCATTAAATTAGCTGTTGCATTTTTCCTCCCCATCAACATATTCAGACAATTAGGTACTGGGGAATGGGCACCATTCCAACAGGTACAGACAAGAGAGAAAGAGCGATCTCTGTGGCGAGAAGTTCGGCTTTTCCAACGTGCAGTTGAAATCAACGTAGTATAGTGAGTATCGTATAGTGCTGTAGTGTATGTGCCTTTAAGAGCCCCAGGTGTACTGTAATGCCGGTAATGGCCACTCGGGCTATATAAGCCTGTATATTGTGTTGTATCAGGCAGTTCCCCTCCAGACTTTGTTTAGTAAACACCTATGAAACCAACTCCTGTCTTCAGTGTCTCTATCAACACACAGACACAACAGTGGCGACGAATTGGAAACGGACTTACCTGCAATTCGGCAGCACCTCAAGGGCATCGATTCCTCTGGCGTCCAAAGTTGAAGAAAAAGAAAGGGCTGTGGTTTCACCAGCTAGCCGAGCTGGTGGCAGGTACTGCAATAATCCTTCCTGGGCATCAGGCTGGGGCTCCAGCGGCTGGCTCTACAGCTGGGCCAAGCAGCGAAAGCAGAGGCAAGTAGTAACAAACGGGGAGGGAGCACTCGGGAGATGGCCGGCGCTGCAAGCAGGTCGGCGTTCAGACCTAGAGAGAGAGTCCGGCGGGAACGAGTCTCCAACAGTAAATAAATAAATAAAAAAGAACGGGAACCGCGTGAAACAGCGTTGTCATCGGCAGCAGCGGCGGGGAAGCGCCATATCTTTTCGGCAGAAAAGAAAGAAAAGCGCGGGAAGCGCCATTTTATTTCTAGGATGCCTAAGTCTGGCAATATTGATGCTTTTGATAACGAGAAAGAGGATTGGACCACATATGTAGAAAGAGTGGAGGTATATTGCACCGCAAATGGAGTAGAAGATGAAAAAAAAGCTTCAGTACTGCTAAATCTAATGGCCGCAAAGACATACGGGCTGTTACGAAATTTAATCACTCCAGCCAAACCAAAGGACAAGAATTTTAAAGAAATTGTTGATACCCTACAGGAGCACTTAAACCCAACACCGCTGCTGATAGCGGAACGATTCAAATTCTTCAAGAGAAATCAACACAAGAATGAAAGTAACGCTGATTACCTCACCGAATTAAGAAAGCTATCAAAATACTGCCAATTCGGGGCAGGACTAGCAGATTATCTTCGAGACAAATTCATCTGCGGTCTCTTAAGTGAAGGAACACAGAAAAGGCTGCTTTCTGAAAAAGATTTAACACTGGACAAGGCTTTCAGTATGGCTATATCATACGAAGCAGCCGCAAGAGGAGCTGCAGAGATACAACAAAAGATAAAGGACTTCGGCACCCATGAAATGACACAGGGTTTCGAGAGATGTTATCGCTGCGGCAGATCCACCCATGACCAGAGGGACTGCTGGTTCAAGGACAAAGCATGCAGGCAATGCGGAAAGATTGGACACATTGCACGGGTATGCCGATCTGGACAAAAAAAATCCACAGACAGGAAAAAAAAATCAATAAAGAAAAGTACAGAAAGGTACAAATGATGACGGACAGTAGCTCCGAAGATCAGAAGAGCGATAGCGACTCCGAAAACAAGAGACTAAGCTGTCTCAAATTACATAATGTAATTGCCAAAGATGATTACCAGACCATTTGGGTTACCCTCACGATTGCAGGGTCCCCAGTTAAAATGGAGCTAGATACAGGATCAGCTCTGACCGTCATAAATCGACGGGATTACGAGCGGCTATTTCCGCATATACCTTTAAAAGACACATCCATTATCTTGAAAACATATACGGGGCAGAAAGTATACCCCAAAGGAAAAATAAGGGTGCCTGTTGTATACAACGGCAAGGAAATACAAAAGTTGTATTTATACATTCTACAAGATGGTGGTCCACCGCTGTTGGGACGTGAATGGATCAGGAAAATACGTTTAGACTGGCACTCCATTCAGGCACTGACGGTGACCAGTAAGAAAAAAAAAACTGATGATGACATCATACCTGAACGATTAAAAGTCATCTTGGCCAACGCCAAAGAAGTGTTTCAAGAGAAACTAGGAACCTTGAAAGGCATCACCGCCTCAATAAAAGTGGAAGATGCAGCAATTCCCAAGTTTTTTAAGGCAAGACCGGTGCCATACGCAATTCGTCCAGCAGTCGAGGCAGAGCTGGAGAATTTGGAAAAGGCAGGCATATTATCTGATGCGCTATCAATTACTCATAAAAGACTGAGAGTTAGAAGAGTAACCAAAGGCTTTTATTAACAACAGAATGGAGGTCTGCCTCGAATGGTCGACCGGTCCAGGATACAAAGGGCTGGGGAGCAGTCACCTTTATACTAGGACCTGTGGGAGGAGTCAGCCGAGGCATGTCCAGGCATGTACACAGTGGAATACAAACAGTGCTTTACCACATTCACCCCTTGTTTAAAATTGAGTCCGGCGGGGTGAAGTGTATTAAAAGTTAGTGTATTGGAGTCTCTCCGGAGGTCTTGTCTGCCGCTGTGATCGGCGTGGCGACGGCAGGGGTAGTGAAGCTTCCGGCGTCGAGTCCAGCGTAGGCTGTGGCACAGGCGTGTCGTCCTCGTAGATGTCGAGCGGGTCGCGGGGCCCAGGCCTGCCGTCTGCTGGGGCTGGATATCGGATCGTGGGGGGGGGGGGGGGGGTGGTGGTAGTGGGTAGTGGGTTACTGCGGCCCCCGAGGGTGCAAGGTCTCTTATGGAGACTGTGTCCTCCCGCCCGTCCGGGTATGCGATGTAAGCATACTGGGGGTTGGCGTGGAGGAGGTCGACCCTCTCGACCAGGGGGTCCGTTTTATGGGTCCTCACGTGCCTTCTCAGTAGGACCGGCCCTGGGGACGTCAGCCATGGCGGGTAGCGATGTCCCCGATGTGGACTTCCTTGGGAAGACAAACATTTTCTCATGAGGGGTGGCGTTAGTGGCAGTGCAGAGCAGTGACCGAATAGAGTGGAGCGCATCGGGGAGCACATCCTGCCAGCGGGAGGTTGGAAGGCCCCTAGACTTTAAGGCTAGCAGGACGGCCTTCCAAACTGTCGCATTTTCTCTTTCCACCTGTCCGTTCCCCCGGGGGTTGTAACTGGTGGTCCTGCTTGTGGCAATACCCCTAGTTAGCAGGTACTGACGGAGTTCGTCGCTCATAAACGATGAGCCCCGGTCGCTATGGATATAGCTGGGGAAGCCGAACAGGGTGAAGAGGTTGTTCAGACATTTAATGACCGTGGCACTGGTCATGTCCGGGCAGGGGAAGGCGAACGGGAAACGGGAGTACTCATCAATAATATTGAGGAAGTACACATTGCGGTCGGAGGAGGGGAGAGGCCCTTTAAAATCAACGCTCAGGCGCTCGAAGGGGCGAGTGGCTTTTATCAGGTGGGCCCTGTCTGGTCTATAAAAGTGCGGTTTGCACTCAGCGCAGACTTGGCAGTTCCTGGTCATGGTCCTGACCTCCTCAATAGAGTAAGGCAGGTTGCGGGCCTTGATGAAGTGGAAGAACCTGGTGACCCCCGGGTGGCAGAGGTCATTGTGGAGGGCCCGTAGTCTATCGATCTGCGCGCTGGCGCAGGTGCCACGCGATAGCGCATCCGGGGGTTCATTTAGCTTCCCGGGCCGGTACAAGATCTCGTAATTGTAGGTGGAAAGTTCGATTCTCCACCTCAAGATCTTGTCATTTTTGATTTTGCCCCTCTGCTTGTTGTTAAACATAAAAGCAACTGAACGCTGGTCAGTGAGCAGGGTAAATCGTTTTCCGGCCAGGTAGTGCCTCCAATGACGCACAGCCTCCACAATCGCCTGGGCCTCCTTCTCAACAGCGGAGTGTCTGGTCTCCGGGCCTTGGAGGGTTCGTGAAAAGAAGGCCACGGGTCTCCCCGCCTGATTGAGGGTAGCGGCCAGGGCAAAGTCGGACGCGTCGCTTTCCACCTGGAAGGGGATGGATTCGTCCACTGCGTGCATGGTGGATTTGGCAATGTCCTCCTTGATACGGTGGAAGGCTAAGCGGGCCTCTGCCATCAGGGGAAAAGAGGCGGACTTGATCAGCGGACGGGCCTTGTCCGCATAGTAGGGGACCCACTGGGCGTAATAGGAGAAAAACCCTGGGCACCTCTTCAGGGCCTTGAGGCAGTGGAAGTTCCATAAGGGGACGCATCCGGTCGGGGTCGGGGCCGATGACTCCGTGTTCCACAACACAGCCAAGGATGGCGAGGCGGTTTGTGCGGAATATGCACTTCTCCTTGTTATATGTCAGGTTTAGGAGTTGGGCGGTGCGGAGGAATTTTTCGAGGTTTGCGTCATGGTCCTGCAAGTCACGGCCGCAGATGGTCACATTGTCCAGATATGGGAAAGTGGCCTGCAACGCATTTTGATCTACCATCCGGTCCATCTCCCTTTGGAAGACGGAGACCCCGTTGGTGACGCCAAAGGGAACCCTAAGGAAGTGATAGAGGCAGCCGTTTGCCTCAAAGACAGTGTACTGGCGGTCCTCAGGGCGGATGGGGAGCTGGTGGTACGCTGATTTCAGGTCAATGGTCGAGAAGACGCGGTACTACGCGATCTGGTTGACCATATCAGCTATGCGGGGGAGTGGGTAGGCGTCCAGCAGGGTGTAGCGATTTATTGTCTGGCTGCAGTCGATGACCAGGCGCTGCTTCTCGCCGGTCTTAACGACCACAACCTGGGCTCGCCAGGGGCTGGTGCTGCCCTCAATCATCCCTTCTTTCAGGAGCCGCTCCACTTCGGTTTTAATGAAAACCCTGTCCCCGGCACTGTATCGCCTGCTCTTTGTGGCGATGGGCTTACAGTCAGGGGTGAGGTTAGCAAACAGTGGGGGGGGGGGGGGGGTGACTGAGTGTGGAGAGGTTGCACCTGGTGCGCGGCGGGCAATTTGGAAGCTGCTGGCTGCGGACTGTGAGTGGGGGTAGGGGTCCACCGTACGCCATCGTAACACTTTTAAGGTGGCACTGAAAATCTAACCCCAGCAGGACGGCAGCGCAGAGGTCAGGCAGGACCAGAAGTTTAAAATGATCGTACACGGTCCCGTCTACTACGAGTGTCACCACGCAGTAGCCGCCGATGTCCGCCGACTGGGACTCGGAGGCCATAGAAATCCGCTGTTGCGCAGGCAGGACTGGGAGAGAGCAACGCCGCACCGTGTCGGGGTGGATGAAGCTCTCCGTGCTCCCAGAGTCAAAAAGGCAGATTGTATCGTGACCATTTACCTTAATATCCATTGTGGAACTGGCCAGTTGGTGCGGTCTCGCTTGGTCCAGTGTAACGGATGCCAGCGTAGGGGTCGGTGTGTCGCTGCGGGTATCAGATGAGGCGGTGTCGGGGGCCTGTTGCGTCCCGGCTGTCGTCCAAGATGGCGGCGTCCATGATCCCCATGTGGCTGGAGGCGTCCAAAATGGCTGCTGTACCGGTGATTCGCACATGGCCGGGGAGGTCCAAGATGGCGGCCCGCATGGCCCACACGCTGCGCTGCTGGGGTTCGGGGTGGCTTTGGCCCTGCAGACGCTAGCGTAGTGTCCCTTCTTCCCGCAGCCCGAGCAGATCGCGTTTTTCGCCGGGCAGCGCGCTCTGGGGTGTTTTGCCTGGCCACAGAAGTAGCATTTCTGGCCTTGGGGCACTGCTGTCTGGCCTTGGGACACTGCTGCGGTAGTTGGGCCGTTGTTGGGGTGTGGCTGGGGTGGCACGGCGCTATGAGGCGGTCCTACCGTGTCCCAGGCTGTCATTCCCCGCGGCGTCCACGGTGCAGAGGAGTAGGCATCCATGCCCTGGTAGGCTGCATCCAACGATAGTGCGAGTTCAGAGGCCTTGTTGAGGTCAAGGTCACTCTGCTCCAACAGTCGCTGTCGGGTGTAATTGGATCTGTGGCCCGCTACAAAAGCGTCCCAGATAAGTTCCTCTGTGTACACGGCGGCCTTTACATCCTTACAACCACAGGCCCGGCCAAGCACAGACAGTGCCTGAAGGTATTCCACGGTCGATTCCCCAGGTTGTTGTTTACGACTCCCCAGAAGGTGCCTGGCGTACACTTCGTTCACTGGGCGCGTGTACTGGTCCTTGAGGAGCTTGATAGCGTCCGCGTACGAGGTCGCATCTTGGATGACCGAGTACACTCGGTGGTTCACTTTGGAGGTCAGGACATCCAGTTTGTCCTCGTCCGATTTGATTGCTTCGGAAGCGGTCAGGAATTTTTCGAAACACTTAAGCCAGTAAACTTGGTGGATGAGTCCGCCTCCCGATGATCTAAGTCCAGGCATGCTGGTGTGAGGATCTTCTCCATTATAAAAATGTTGTTAATAAAATTGATGCGCTATCAATTACTCATAAAAGACTGAGAGTTAGAAGAGTAACCAAAGGCTTTTATTAACAACAGAATGGAGGTCTGCCTCGAGTGGTCGACCGGTCCAGGATACAAAGGGCTGAGGAGCAGTCACCTTTATACTAGGACCTGTGGGAGGAGTCAGCCGAGGCATGTCCAGGCATGTACACAGTGGAATACAAACAGGACAAACAGGAATACAAACAGAGTGGTTTACCACATTATCCAAAATAGATTGGAGCGAGTGGGCAACACTGAAGTCATGAAGAAAGCATTGAATAATGATATATCTGAAGAACAGAGAAAAATTCACATCTGTGGAGACTTCAAGGTGACTGTAAACCCGGTCCTTCACACGGTACAGTGTCCTCTTCCGAGGATAGAAGATATTTTCGCCTCACTATCCGGAGGGAAACGTTTCACCAAAATTGACTTGGCACAGGCATATCTACAGATGGAGGTTGAAGAGGCCTCTAAAAAATCTCACGATAAATACACACAAAGGCCTGTACCAGTACAATCAACTGGTTTTCGGAGTAGCATCCGCTCCAGCTATCTGGCAAAGAGCTATGGAGCAAGTCCTCCAAGGGATTCCGGGGACTCAATGCTACCTAGACGACATCCTTGTAACAGGAGAAAACGACAACGAGCACCTTGCCAATTTGGAGCAGGTGCTCACTAGGCTGAGAGAACGGGGCCTACGAGCAAATTGCCCCAAGTGCGAATTTTTCCAAAATCAAATATCATATTCTGGCCACATAATTAATAAGGAAGGGTTGCATAAGTCACCTGAAAAAATTGAAGCGGTCATAAAAGCCCCAGCACCTGAAAATGTTTCACAATTAAGGTCGTTCCTGGGATTAATAAATTATCATAAATTTTTACCGAAATTATCACCTCTTCTACACCCCCTTAATGAACTGCTACAAACAGGAGTAATTTGGAAATGGAGCGAAGACTGTAAACGTGCCTTCCATAAATGCAAAGACTTAATCACGTCCAAAGAAGTTTTGGCTCATTACAACCCATCACTGCCAATCAGACTGGCGCGCAATGCATCCCCTTACGGCGTAGGAGCAGTATTATCGCATAAATTCCCTGATGGCTCGGAACGGCCGATAGCTTTTGCGTCACGCTCATTAAACTCAGCTGAGCGTAACTATGCCCAAATCGACAGGGAAGCACAGAAATTCAACCATTACCTACACGGACAAAAATTTACCTTGTTGACTGACCATCAACCCCTCATCTCCATATTCAACCCTAAAAAGGGTGTTCCCATTATGACAACGCAAAGGCTACAGAGGTGGTCCCTTTTTCTAGGGGCACACCAATACAACATAGAATACAAAGGATCAAAACAGCATGGGAATGCTGATGGTTTATCGCGCCTACCGTTGCCAATGGTAGAAGAGGCACCTACCGTAGACCCAGTGGAGATTTTCCACTCTACCATAGTCGAATGTCTACCAGTAACAAATTCTGCCATTGAAAGGGAAACTAGAAATGACCCGACTCTCTCACAAGTCTACGATTTAAGTGAAGGGATGGCCAGCACATGGCGAACCACTGTTGCCAGCATTCTCGCAAAGAAGAGAACAGCTGTCAGTGTGCCGAGGAATCTTGATGTGTGGGACCAGAGTGGTGATTCCACCCAAACTCCAGGATAAAGTTCTAAAGGAGCTTTACGAGGGGCATCTGGGTGGAGTGAAAATGAAGAACCTAGCCAAGGCGTTTGTATGGTGGCCAGGTATCGATGGAGACATTGAAGAAATGACCAAGAGCTGCCTAGGATGCCAGAAGGTCCAAAACGCTCTACCACAAGCCCCTCGACATCCATGGGAGTGGCCCTCATCTCTATGGCAAAGGGTACACATCGACTTTGCTGGTCCATTTATGGACTCAATGTTCTTAATCGCGGTTGATGCACACTCCAAGTGGCCGGAGGTAATAAAGATGTCCTCCACCACCACGGAAAAAAACCATCACAGTATTAAGGACCATATTTGCCAGGAATGGGCTGCCGGAACAGATCTGTTCTGATAATGGACCGCAATTTGTGTCCGAAGAATTCAGGAAGTTCTTAAAAAACAATGGGGTTAAGCACTACACGTCTGCCCCATACCATCCCCCACCAATGGATTGGCTGAAAGGTTTGTCCAGACTTTCAAGAAGGCCATAAAGGCCATGGGTAATGAAGACATAAAACTTCAGCACAAGGTGGATAACTTCTTGTTCGCATACAGGAATGCAACACATATGGTTACAAACCAAACTCCTGCCATGATGTTCTTCAATAGAAGCCTAAGATGCTGGCTGGATTTGATCAAGCCCAACATCAGAAGGGACGTGGAGAACCGGCAATTTCAAGGCATGAATGAAAGGCCAACTAGAACCTTCCAGATAGGTAAACAAGTTTTGGCCCGGGACTACCGTACCGAGAAATGGCAGCCTGGAACTATCTGCACACGACTAGGACCGCTGATGTATACCGTGGACATCGGAGAAAGCATAATAAGGCGCCATGCTGACCAAATCATAGAGTCATCCGAAAAGGGACAACCTACACCACAACTCTATACGCCTAACGATGAAGTAGAGATACCCATATCTACCTCCGATCCGGTGATACTGGAACCCGATGAACCCCGACACTGGCATTCAAGCCGAATCAGCCTTGCCAAAAGAACCTACTACACCACCAGAAACTACTACACCACCGAGGCATAATCCGGACCGAGTCAGGAAGCCTCCAGAGAGACTGACTTATAATTAATTAACTGCAGCAATGTGTAGATTATTTTTCTTGTAACATGTAATTAATAATTACTTAAAATATTATGTACTGGTTGGCTAAAAAGGGAGGAATGGTAGTGTATGTGCCTTTAAGAGCCCCAGGTGTACTGTAATGCCGGTAATGGCCACTCGGGCTATATAAGCCTGCATATTGTGTTGTATCCGTTAGTTCCCCTCCAGACTTTGTTTAGTAAACACCTATGAAACCAACTCCTGTCTTCAGTGTCTCTATCAACACACAGACACAACAAGTGCGAGCTGCTGTGACCTCAACAAGCTGTCTAAGCAGCCAATCAGAATGCACAAGTCTCAGACAGGGAACCAGGAAATGGAAAGCACTAATAATCAAACACTTGTTAAAAAAATTACAAAGAGCGAAATAAAGATTGGGACATACACATTGGATTAAGGTAGAAGCTGAAATATCATGAACAAACTTTTTAAAAATTCTTAATTAATTTTTAAAAATCTAATCATTTTAACAGTGGAGAAATTTGACATTCCACCAATATAAAATTCGTTTTCAGGGCCAGAACGGATGTTAATCAGCAGTTATTACTCAGATCCCTGTTAAAAACCCAGTTACACCTCATTTGAATGGGTCTAACTTTTTATGGCGTTTCCAACAGCGATATTTGTTCGGAAAAGGCAAAGTTTTCGGCAGATCAGTGATTTCACTGATTGCTAGCTCTGTGGTGGGGGGCTTCCACAGCGCAGCCTGTGAAGGAGCAGTGAATGACAGACCACAACTTCAAGATTTCCCCGTTAGGCTGCGCATGTGCTAACTCAAAAGTTGCGGTCAGTTTCAAAGGCGAAATGACGGCGAACGCTGCCAGTTCGTCGTCATCAGGACCGCAAGTTCCAGGCCCATTAAAACATTTTAATCAATTGTCAAAGTGTGAAAATGTGAACGTTCCAGTGCCTCATTTGAGAAGTGTACAATTTGGTGCTCAACTCGGCTACATAGACCAGGAATGCCCCAATTCTAATACTTGCTATATACTGTGTTCACTGTTCTCAATCAAGGCAATGTATGAAAAGTGGCCACATGGCCAGGTTTCTGTTGGTCTGCCAGCCATCATGAAATCGTAGCTCATCAGCCAGCACTTTCTAGAGAAGGCAGAAGGCTGGTGGGGGAAACCAGGCAGAAAAAAATCCCAATGCTATTGCTGTGCCTTTTAAGCAAAATTAATTTTAAAAATCTGTGGAATGCATCCATATATAAATGTACAACCTATTTCAAAATTTCTTTAGTACAGTATTTTAAGTAAAGCATTTTAATGTAAGCCAATACACAACTGGACTAGCTTTAATCCTTGGACTATAGTATTATGTTAATACCATGATTGTAGTACTTTAGACAGTCCAGCTGGTTTTAGACCTGCATGTGGTATAGCTCTGTCTTGGCATTTAGTATGGCACATTCATGGTAAACGGTCATAATTGAAATGAGTCAATGCACAATTGATAATTTAAATTGAACTGAGGGAACACATTGATTGGTAGGAGATGGGAAATGGAACATCAGACATACAGCAGCATGACACAAATGAACATTTTAAATCAAAGCTCAGGTTTGAACCAGAGGGATCCTACAGCTTGAGCACTTGTATGGTTTAAACACAAGATGTACACTTGCAAATAGCACTGTGATTGGACTAACAGTGGTCACCATGACCCATTTTATGTCACGGACCAAATCAGATGGATTTATTCTCTGCTTATCTGATTCTTCTCCACTCCCCTCCAAATAATATACAAGGAACTGTTTCTCCTCATTTCTCTATTAAAATGATCACCATCCTCCAGGCTGAGATCTCCATGAACTCTGGCCTGGGTCATTTCAATGACCTTCAGTTTGCTGTTGAGCACTGTATCCCAATTCCGTTAGATCAGATAATGCTGCCTGCACAATCCACCTGGGTCAACTAAGGCTAAGCATGTAAGAATCTAGTTAACCTTTCTGCATTGCGCAAAGTTCTACTAACAGCTTCTCGTTGTTGCTGATCCATAGTGTCACTTGAGTTGAGTGTTGGGGTTGGATCCTAATAACATAATGGCCCAGAAATTCAGGTCTCCACAGGTGAGTACGCACGGGGTACTCACTCGTGAGCCCAATGGAAGTGCCGGTTTCGTGCAGGCACGGGAAACTGTCTCTTCCGTTCCCCTGAAAGAAGGGGTTCAGAGTTCGAACGCGTGCACAGGAGAGGCTGCGCGTGCGCATCGAACTTACGTTTTCTTTGCAGGTTTTCCCGGGAGGGTAAGTCGCCAGAAGTTAGTCATTTAAAAAGCAGGCATAAGGCCTGCTTTTTACAAGGTAAGTGGTGAATTAATTAAAATTAAAACATTTTTTTCCACAGGTTTATTATTTTTAAATACTTTAAAGCAAGGTAAGTTTATTTTTAGCCCCATTAGAAAATAAAATTATTTTTTTCAAAAATTTAAATTGTTTGAAAGTTATTTCATGTAATTTATAGTTGATTTAAAAAAATGTGATTTAAAAAAAAAAATTATTTGAAGATTTAGTGATGTTTTGGGGCCCGTAGTATTTATAAGTGTCAAACTTATGAATGGGCATTCCCTGCTCCGATTGGCTCCCCATGGCCCACGTGATCCCAGGGGACGCATCGAACTAACTGCGCCCCTGGGATACGCAAGCACTGCGTGCCGGCAGTTGGAGCAGGCCCAGGATCGGAATTCCACGGGGCCCTACAGCTCAACGGCCGGCGCGCTAGATAAGTGCAGGTCGGGGGCTTGCACCAGCGGGAAGCCCCCAACCCGAATTTCTGGGCAATAAATAGGAGCAGGAGTAGGATAAGGCCAGACGGGCCCTCAAGCCTGCTCCGCCATTGAATAAGGTCATGGCTGATCTTCAAACTCAACTCCACTTTCCCGCCCTGGATTTCCTTAGAATCTATTGATCTCAATCTTGAATATACTCAACTGAGCATCCACAGTCCTCTGGGTTGGAGAATTCCAAAAGATTCACAACCCTTTAAGTCCTAAATGGCCGGCCCCTTATCCTGAGACTATACCCCCCTGGTCCTGTGTTCACCACATGTGTGTGACCCTTTTACTGATTTCCTGGACTTTGATTCCCTTTCCTTTTATAGCGGAGTTTTGGGCTTTCCGGTTTGAGGATTGACTTTCGTCTCAGACCATGGGTAGGCTAGCCCTTCTAGTTGAACACTTATTTTTCTGAGTTGCTGGAACTTATTAGCTCTTTTGGATTAGAATTGTTCAAAGACTGCAGTATTTGTAAGGCTTTCATTTTTTTAACACATTTTATCTGATGTATTGTTTGGTTCATTACTCCTACAATAATCTAAAAACTTTCCACAACTCAAGTTTAAAAATGGCCACCAGCATGTCACAAGCAAGACAGTTGTTAATATATAGCAACTATGATGTCAGAAGTTCATCACAGCAAATGTGCAGCCACTGAAGGTACATTCAATAAAATCTAATACATTATTCACACCTTAACTCAGGTTTAAAAACCTACCATCTGAGCAATAGTGGCCTCACCGCACTGAGTAATCTTTTAATTACTTGGTGTAGGTGTTATAAAAAATCTTTGATGTGACTTTTTACAGTTAATATGGGGTAACAAATCCCCTGCCCACCTTGCCAAATGGCTCAGTTGGTAAATCTGTGGTCCAATGTGGAACCGAGACCAGTGCTTGTGTTTGGATAACGGGTGATAACAAGTTACTGCTGACTTGTTTTACACATTTCTCCGCTTCTTCAACGCAAGCTTTGGAAATTAATGAACAAACCTATTCTGCTGCTGCTAAAACAAACAGTAATTTGGAAAACAGCAAGATTCATTAACAACTTCTTCCATCTGCACCTTTAATGCAAAATAGTTCAGTGGAAAGGTAGCGCTGGGTGTTTCAGAGGAGGAGCAGGCAAAAATAGATCCTTTAGGCAGGGGGGGCGGACAGGGGCAACACTCCAGATGTGACAATGTGGAATGGGAAGAGTGGCCATTACTGGAGTTGCTCTGGCTATATTTGGATAGATAGTAGAACCAGAAAAAAGTATTCCTACCAGGTTGGACAATGGTGGAGAAGCAATAGAGAAGAATGTTGTTGTCAACCATGTTGAATGCTGTGCAGAGTTCAAGGATGGATGCAGTACTATGATGCAGTCAAAGATGTGGCTTGCGGCTTGGGTTAAACCAGTTTTGGTGCTGTGAGAAGCACAGAAGTCAGACTGGTGTGGTTTGAACATGGAGTTAAAAAGGGCATGAGCAGAGAAGCAAAGGCACATTCCAAGACCTCAGAATAGAGGGTGGTTGGAGATGGGGCGGGAAAAGGTGAGAACAGAAGGGTTCAGTGCATTGTTTGAGGAGGGGGTGATAACAGCAGTTTTGAAGGAGAGGGAACCAATGACAGTGTCAGCTAGCATGGGACCAGGAAAAGGGAGTTGGATGGCAGAGAAATCCAGAAAGTAGGAGATGAATCTCAGATGAGATGTAGGAGAAGGTGCAGAGGTGGGTGTTAAGGGCTAAACTGGGGCTAACCTGAGGGAAGGGCAGGATGCAGTGGGAAAAGTTGTTGGATAATCTCCATCTTTATCAAAAGTTTCATGACTCCTTGCACTTGGTGGTTGTGGTAATGGCAGAGGGAGGATGAAAGAGGGGTTGAAAGGGTGCATTTGGTTTGGGGAAGCAAAGGAGCCTGGAATTCCACTCACTCTGCAAGATCCTGAGATACTGGCTGATGTGGTCAGCCAGGTCCAGTGAACAGGTAAAAACATCAGCGCTTCTAAACTACAACAACCTCCCACAAAAAACAGATTTTCTACTGGGGCACATGTCGCGTTTCAATGGCAGGTGTTATCAAGTTCAAGAAACAAAGAACTTGCATTTTATATAGTGCCTTTAATGACCTTAGAATGTCCCAAAGTGCTTCACAGCCAAATAATTACTTTTGGTGTAGTCACTGTTGTAATGTAGGGAAACACAGCAGCTGATTTATGCACAGCAAGGTCTCACAACCAGCAATGAGATAAATCACCAATTAAAACTTTGTTGTTGGTTGAGGGAAAAATGTTGGCCAGATTAGGAGAACTCCCCTGCTGTTCGATAGTACCCCAGGATCTTTGACATCCGTAATATCGCACTTCCAACGGTGTCAGCCTAGATTTGGTTCTCTAGTCTCTGGACTGGAGCTTGAATCCACAACTGTCTAAATCCAATTGCTAAGGCCGATAGGGCCTTCCTTATCCAGTTGAAACAATCCAATTGCACTGTATTAAAACTTCTTTACTGGCACTCATTTATGCTCTTGTAATTGCTTTTTCCCTCCTTATAGACTCATTGCACAGAAATCATTTGAATCTCACTGAACAGGATTTGGGCTTGTGCTGTCCGATATGGTCACATTCCTACCGAACAGGAGGAGGCCTCAAACGGTGTTTTATTCACATCGCAGGTTCTCTACATACAAACTTGCTCACAGTTCTTCCCCATATCTCTCCCTTCCGCTTTCCCCATTCACTGAGGGCAGTCACTCTGGAAAAGTCTCTATGGCAACAGGTCAACTCCAAATTTGACTCAACTCCCTCCATCATGACAAAGAGCTCTCTGTTCTCATTGCTGCCGCCCCCTGGCCCCAGGAAATAGCAGAATTGGAGAGTTAATGGACCAAAACTGTAAAGAGATTTCATTTCTGTAACAAGCAGGAATATTTTTGTTTGAGATACTGTATATGCACACATCTGCAGAGATGTTTTTATTCTGTATTGCCTGAGACGAACACAGCCCATTTAAGATAAAGTTCAATTTTTTTATAGCATTTAACAGGTCTGTTTAAAAAATGTTTCAAAAATTCAGCTCATGACTACTGAGGTGTCTCCCACTAAGGTTGAACAAAGGTTTAAATTTTCTCTTCATTGCATTTTTGAAGCAATCATCTTTTCACAACTTGAGAGCAATGTTTTCACTTTGCTCTTTGCACACTTTTGGGATTTCAGATTTGTTCGGGGCGGGGGGGCGGGGGGTTTGCAAGGCTGCACAACAGATTGCAGGAACAAATACTAACCCCATAAAAACTGAGCTTGGTAGCTGCTAGCAGCTTAGGAAAACTTGGGTACCAGTAGGGTACTGAATGAATATAGATTTTGTAGAGATGGGCAAAAATGAGAGGGGATGGAATTGGAGATGACCTTGTGCCATGGGTTGCTAATTAGCTGGAAGGTAGGAGAGCAGGGAATAAAGGGTTTGCCCCCAGATTGGCAATTGGAGTTCACCAGGGATTTGGACTGGGGCCTCAGCTTTTCACCATATACATCAAAGATTTACATAAGAACATAAGAAATAGGAGCAGGAGTAGGTCATTTGGCCCTTCGAGCCTGCTCCGCCATTCAATGAGATCATGGCTGATCTTCTGCCTCAACTCCATTCACCGGCCCTATCGCCATATCCCTTGATGCCCTTACTAGTCAGAAATCGATCGACTTCTGTTTGAATATACCCAATGACTGAGCCTCCACAGCCCTCTGGGGTAGAGAATTCCAAAGATTTACCACCCTCTGTGTGAAGAAATTTCTTCTCATCTCAGTCCCGAATGGCCTACCCTTTATCCTGAGGCTGTGGCCCCTGGTTCTAGACTCCCCAGCCGAGGGAAACATCCACCCCATCAAGCCCTGTAATAATTTTGTATGCTTCAATGAGATCCCCTCTCATTCTTCTGAATTCAAGAGAACACAGGCCTAGTTTACTCAATCACTTCTCATACAAGTCTACCATCCCAGGAATCAATTTCGTGAACCTTTGTTGCGCTCCCTCTATAGCAAGTGTATCCTTCCTTAGGTAAGGAGACCAAAATTGTACACAGTACTCCAGGTGTGGTCTCACCAAGGCCCTATATAATTGGAGTAAGACTTCTTTACTCCTGGACTCAAATCTTCTTGTAATGAAGGCCAGCATACTATTTGCCTTCCTAATGGCTTGCTGCACCTGCACATTCACTTTCAGTGACTCATATACAAGGACACCCAGGTCCCTTTGAGCATCTGCATTCCCCAATCTTCAACCATTTAGGAAATACTCTGCCTTTCTGTTTTTTCTACCAAAGTGGATAACTTCACATTTATCCACATTATAATCCATCTGCCATGTTCTCGCCCACCCACTGAGCCTGTCGAGATCCCCTTGAACCTCTTCACATCCTCTTCGCAACTGCCACTGCCACCTAGCTTTGTGTCATCAGCAAATTTGGAAATGTTACATTAAGTCCCCTCATCCAAATCATTGATATAGATTGTGAATAGCTGGGGCCCAAGCACCAATCCTTGCAGTATCCCGCTAGTCACAGCCTGCCACCCTGAAAAAGACCCGTTTATCCCTACTCTTTGTTTTCTGTCTGTTAACCAATTCTCAATCCATGCTAGTATATTACCCCCAATTCCATGTGCCCTAATTTTGTTCACCAAGCTCTTGTGTGGGACCTTATCGAAGGCCTTCTGAAAATCCAAATACACCACATCTACCGGTTCCCCTTTTGTCTACTCCACTAGTTATATCCTCAAAGAACTCCAATAAGGTTTGTCAAACAGGACTTCCCTTTCATAAATCCATGTCAACTCTGCCCAATCTTACTATTAGTTTCTAAGTGCCCAGTTATAGAAACATAGAAGATAGGAGCAGGAGTAGGCCATTCGGCCCCTCAAGCCTGTTCTGCCATTTAATGAGGTCATGGCTGATTATCCAAATTCAGTACCTGGTCCCTGCTTTCTCCCCATATCCCTTGATCCCTTTAGCCTTAAGAAATACATCTAACTCCCTCTTGAATATATTTAATAAGTTGGCCTCAACTGCCTTCTGTGGTAGAGAATTCCACAGGTTCACCACTCTCTGGGTGAAGATTGCATCCTTTATAATAGATTCCAGCATTTTCCCAACTACTGATGTGAGGCTAACAGATCTGTAGTTCCCAGTTTTCTCTTTCCCTCCTTTTTTAAATAGCGGGGTTACATTTACTTTCCTCCAATCTGCAGGAATCGTTCCAAAATCTATAGAATTTTGGAAGATGACAACCAATGCGTCCACTATCCCAATGGCCACCTCTTTCAAAACCCTCGGGTGTAGGTCATCCGGTCCTTGAGATTTATCGACTTCTTTTCCCACTAATTTTACTACTACTGTTTTTATTACTAATAATAATTTCTTTAAGTTCCTCATTCTCACTACACCCTTGGTTCTCTCATATTTCTGGGAGGTTTTTTGTGTCTTCCTCCGTGAAGACAAACAAAGTATTTATTTAATTTCTCCGCCATTTCCTCATTCCCCATTATAAATTCTCCTGTCTCTGACTATAAAAGGACCTACGTTTACCTTCGCCAGTCTTTTCCTTTTCACATACCTATAGAAGCTTTTATAATCCGTTTTTATATTTTTTTGCTAGTTTGTGCTCATATTCCATTTTCCCTTTATCAATTTCTTGGTCCCCCTTTGCTGATTTCTAAAAAGATCCCAATCTTCAGGCTGACCGCTTTTTCTGGCAACTTTATAAGCTTCCGCCTTTGACTTAATACTAGCTTTAATTTATTTTGTTAGCCATGGTTGGATCTCTTTCCCTTTGGGGTTTTTATGCCCTAGAGGAATATATGTTTGTTGCAAATTATGCAACTTGGATGAAGGAATAGAGCTACATATTTATAAGTCTGTCGATGACACTCAATTCGGAGGCACAGTAAGTTGTGTAAATGGGGGCAGAAAGTTATAAAGGGACAGACAGATTGTGAGTAGGCAAAACTATGGCAATGTGGGGAAGTGCAAGGTCATCCACTTTGGATCTGAGATAGACAAATCAGAATATTTCCTTAATATTGAGAGACTAGGAGCTGTGGAAAAGCAAAGGGATTCAAGGTATGCCTGTTTATATATCACAAAGCTGGTGAACAGGTACAAAAAAGTAATCAAAAAGGCTAATGGAATGTTGGTCTTTATCTCAAAAGTAGGTGGAATACAAAATTGAGGAAATGGTGCTTCAGTTGTACAGAGCCCTGGTCAGACCTCAACTGGAGTACTGCGTGCAGTTTTGGTCAACAAACCTCAGGAAAGATATATTGGCCTCAGCAGGCACAGCGCAATTTCACTAGAATGATACCAGGGCTTAAGGGGTTAAAATATGAGCTTGCAAACACGAAGCTTGTATTGCTTTGAGTTTAGAAGCTCAAAGTGTGATCTAATCGAGGGGTTTTAAATTATAAAGGGATTAGATACAGAGAAACGATTTCCTCTGGTGGGGAAATCCAGAACAAGAGGGCATAATCAAATACTCAGCAGGTCAGGCAGCTATCTGTGGACAGAGAGTTAACTTTTCAGGTTGATGACCCTTCTTCAGATGAAAGTTCTGACGAAAGGTCATGGACCTGTTTCTCCTCCACAGATGCTGCCTGACCCCTGCTGAGTATTTCCAGCATTTGCTGTATTTTAATTATTTTTAAATTGGAGTTAAGCCATTTCGGAGTGAAGTCAAGAAGCATTTTTTCATGGTACGGCTAGTGGAAATCTGGAACTCTTTACCCCAAAAGGCTGTGGATGCTGGATCAACTGAAATTTTCAAGATGGAGATGGATAGATTTTTGTTAGGCAAGGGTATCCAGGGATCGGCGGGTGTTTCAGCGGCAGAGGAGGGCTATAAAAGGCTTCCGAGACCCAGGTAAGGCCTCAGAGCATCGGCGGGTGTTTCAGCGGCAGAGCAGGGCTATAAAAGGCTTCCGAGACCCAGGTAAGGCCTCAGAGCATCGGCGGGTGTTTTAGCAGCAGAGCGGGGCTATAAAAGGCTCCCGAGACCAGTCTCGGAACAGAGGGAAGGAGAGAAGTAAAAAGAAATCGAAGTGTGACGTCACCAGGAAGCAGGTAAGTGATTGGTTGGTGAGTATTTCTCTCTTTAAAGCTTAAACTCTGGTTTATAGTTTCTAAGGTGCGATATTCATCATCTAGAATCGGGGCAGAGGGTATTTAAAAATAATATTAATAAATTTAATTCATTACATAGAATGGGAGAGCAGGTGATGTGTTGCTGCTGCAATATGTGGGAGCTGGTGGACACCATTGATGCTCACGGTGATCACATTTGCAGTAAGTGTTGGCTGCTCGAGGAATTCCGTCTCCATGTTGAAGAGCTGGAGTCCGAGCTTCAAACACTGAGACACATCAGGGAGGGGGAGAGTTACCTGGACTCTGTGTATCACGAGGTATTCACACCAATTAGATTAATTAATTCAGATGTAGTCTGTGGCCAGGGTCAGGATGGTGTGACTAGGGTCAGGGTGGTGTGACTAGAAGTGAGGCAGGTACGGGGATCCAGGAGGTAGTGTTGGAGGAGCCGCAGCCCTTGCACTTGTCCAACAGGTTCGAGGCTCTTACTCCCTGTGAGGATGGGAACAGGGACTGCGGGGAGGATGAGCAACCTGGCCACAGCACCGTGGAGCGGGGGGCCATTCAAGTGGGGGGGGAGTTAAAAGAAATGTTGTAGTGGTAGGGGATAGTATCGTTAGGGGGATAGATAGGGCATATAAAGTAGCCAAATCTAGTGGGAGGATAGAAGATTGGGAAGCATTTAAAAGCCAGCAAACAATAACTAAAAGATTAATTAAGAAAGGGAAGATAGATTATGAAAGTAAACTAGCAAAAAATATAAAAACAGATAGCAAGAGTTTCTACAGCTATATAAAAAGAAAAAGGGTGGCTAAAGTGAACGTTGGTCCCTTAGAGGATGGGACCGGGAAACTAGTGGTGGGGAACATGGAGATGGCAAAGACGCTGAACAAATATTTTGTATCAGTCTTTACAGTAGAGGGCACTAAAAATATCCCAACACTGGACAAACAGGGGGCAATGGGGGGAGGAGCTAAACACAATTAAAATCACGAGCGAGATGGTACTCGGTAAAATAATGGGACTTAAGGCGGATAAATCCCCCGGACCTGATGGCCTACATCCTAGGGTCTTGAGAGAAGTGGCGGTAGGGATTGTGGATGCATTGGTGATTATTTTCCAAAACTCCCTGGACTCAGGAAAGGTCCCGGCAGATTGGAAAACTGCTAATGTAACACCCTTATTTAAGAAGGGAAGTAGACAAAAAGCTGGAAACTATAGACCAGTTAGCCTAACATCTGTGGTTGGCAAAATGTTGGAGTCCATTATTAAGGAAACAGTAACAGAGCATTTGGATAAACATAATTTAATAGGACAGAGTCAGCATGGTTTTATGAAGGGGAAGTCATGTTTGACAAATTTGCTCGAATTCTTTGAGGATGTAACATACAGGGTGGATAAAGGGGAACCAGTGGATGTAGTGTATTTGGACTTCCAAAAGGCATTTGACAAGGTTCCACACAAAAGATTACTGATCAAGATAAAAAATCACGGGATTCGGGGTAATATACTGGCATGGGTGGAAGATTGGCTATCTAACAGAAAACAAAGAGTTGGGATAAATGGTTCGTTCTCGGGCTGGCAATCAGTAACTAGTGGTGTTCCGCAGGGGTCAGTGCTGGGACCCCAACTCTTTACAATCTATATTAACGATTTGGAGGAAGGGACCGAGTGCAACGTATCCAAGTTTGCCGACGATACAAAGATGAGAGGGAAAGCAGTGAGTGAGGAGGACATAAAAAACCTGCAAAAGGACATAGACAGGCTAAGTGAGTGGGCAGAGATTTGGCAGATGCAATATAATGTTGGAAAGTGTGAGGTTATGCACTTTGGCAGAAAAAAATCAAAGAGCAAGTTATTATCTAAATGGAGAGAAACTGCAAAGTGCTACAGTACAAAGGGATCTGGGGGTCCTGGTGCATGAAACACAGAAAGTTAGTATGCAGGTGATCAGGAAGGCCAATGGAATCTTGGCTTTTATTGCAAGGGGGATGGAGTATAAAAACAGGGAAGTCTTGCTGCAGTTATACAGGGTATTGGTGAGGCCACACCTGGAATACTGCGTGCAGTTTTGGTTTCCATATTTAAGAAAAGATATACTTGCTCTCGAGGCGGTTCAGAGAAGGTTCACTCGGTTGATTCCGGAGATGAGGGGGTTGACGTATGAGGAAAGGTTGAGTAGGTTGGGACTCTACTCATTGGAGTTCAGAAGAATGAGAGGCGATCTTATCGAAACATATAAGATTGTGAAGGGGCTTGATCGGGTGGATGCGGTGAGGATGTTTCCACTGATGGGTGAGACTAGAACTAGGGGGCATAATCTTAGAATTAGGGGCTGCCCTTTCAAAACTGAGATGAGGAGAAACTTCTTCACTCAGAGGGTAGTAAATCTATGGAATTTGCTACCCCAGAGAGCTGTGGAAGCTGAAACATTAAATAAATTTAAAATGGAGATAGACAGTTTCCTAGCAGATAAGGGAATTAGGGATTACGGGGAGAGGGCAGGGAAGTGGACGTGAGTCTAGAGTCGGATCAGCCATGATCCTATTGAATGGTGGAGCAGGCCCGAGGGGCCGTATGGCCTACTCCTGCTCCTACTTCTTATGTTCTTATGATATGGAGCAAAGGTGGGTAAATGGAGTTGAGGTACAGATCAGCCACGATCTAAATAAATGGCAGAACAGGCTCGAGGAGTTGAATGGCCGACGTCTGCTCCTACGTGTAGTGTATGTACCTTTAAGAGAGAACTACTTTTACAACTCCTGTATACTGTAGTACCGGCAGTGACCACACCTGTATATAAGCCTTGAGCATGCCTCTGTACTGTTAGTCTTTAGACTACCCTCCTCCAGTAAACACCTGTTGATTGTTAATTTACAGCCTCCGTCTAGTTATTGGAAAACATCATACTTTAAGAATCACGGATTCAACACTACGTATAACACTGAAATCACAATGACATGTAGGAATCAAACTTTCTTAAAGATTCTCATTCTACCAGTTTCTCCCCATCTGGAAAAGTGATTCCTAAATCGAAGAGTTGAATGGTTGAAGTGAAAGAGTTTGAAACCCCCTTCATACAGTAAAGGTGATTGACAATACTGTTTCAGTGGTCTCACTGAAAAATCTTGGTCTGTTTTATGTATTTCAAGCATTATTACTGGACTAGAACCTCAGGGTAAATCAAGTGACTCAAGTTTCCAATGGCTGAAGGGCCAATAACCAGATTTAAGGTGATTGGCAAAAGAACCAGAGGCGACATGAGGGAAAAGCAACGAGTGAACATAAGAACATAAGAAGTAGGAGTAGGCCATACGGCCCCTCGGGCCTGCTCCGCCATTCAATAGGATCATGGCTGATCCGAATCTAGACTCACGTCCACTTCCCTGCCCTCTCCCCGTAACCCCTAATTCCCTTATCTGCTAGGAAACTGTCTATCTCCATTTTAAATTTATTTAATGTTGCAGCTTCCACAGCTCTCTGGGGTAGCAAATTCCATAGATTTACTACCCTCTGAGTGAAGAAGTTTCTCCTCATCTCAGTTTTGAAAGGGCAGCCCCTTATTCTAAGATTATGCCCCCTAGTTCTAGTCTCACCCATCAGTGGAAACATCCTCCCCGCATCCACCCGATCAAGCTCCCTCACAATCTTATATGTTTCGATAAGATCGCCTCTCATTCTTCTGAACTCCAATGAGTAGAGTCCCAACCTACTCAACCTTTCCTCATACGTCAACCCCCTCATCTCCGGAATCAACCGAGTGAACCTTCTCTGAACCGCCTCGAGAGCAAGTATATCTTTTCTTAAATATGGAAACCAAAACTGCACGCAGTATTCCAGGTGTGGCCTCACCAGTACCCTGTATAACTGCAGCAAGACTTCCCTGTTTTTATACTCCATCCCCCTCGCAATAAAAGCCAAGATTCCATTGGCCTTCCTGATCACCTGCTGCACCTGCATACTAACTTTTTGTGTTTCATGCACCAGGACCCCCAGATCCCTTTGTACTGTAGCACTTTGCAGTTTCTCTCCATTTAGATAATAACTTGCTCTTTGATTTTTTCTGCCAAAGTGCATAACCTCACACTTTCCAACATTATATTGCATCTGCCAAATCTCTGCCCACTCACTTAGCCTGTCTATGTCCTTTTGCAGGTTTTTTATGTCCTCCTCACTCACTGCTTTCCCTCCCATCTTTGTATCGTCGGCAAACTTGGATACGTTGCACTCGGTCCCTTCCTCCAAATCGTTAATATAGATTGTAAAGAGTTGGGGTCCCAGCACTGACCCCTGCGGAACACCACTAGTTACTGATTGCCAGCCCGAGAACGAACCATTTATCCCAACTCTTTGTTTTCTGTTAGATAGCCAATCTTCCACCCATGCCAGTATATTACCCCGAATCCTGTGATTTCTTATCTTGATCAGTAATCTTGTGTGGAACCTTGTCAAATGCCTTTTGGAAGTCCAAATACACTACATCCACTGGTTCCCCTTTATCCACCCTGTATGTTACATCCTCAAAGAATTCGAGCAAATTTGTCAAACATGACTTCCCCTTCATAAAACCATGCTGACTCTGTCCTATTAAATTATGTTTATCCAAATGCTCTGTTACTGTTTCCTTAATAATGGACTCCAACATTTTGCCAACCACAGATGTTAGGCTAACTGGTCTATAGTTTCCAGCTTTTTGTCTACTTCCCTTCTTAAATAAAGAAACATTAGCAGTTTTCCAATCTGCCGGGACCTTTCCTGAGTCCAGTCAGTTCTGGAAAATAATCACCAATGCATCCACAATCCCTACCGCCACTTCTCTGAAGACCCTAGGATGTAGGCCATCAGGTCCGGGGGATTTATCCGCCTTAAGTCCCATTATTTTACCGAGTACCATCTCGTTCGTGATTTTAATTGTGTTTAGCTCCTCCCCCCCCATTGCCCCGTTTGTCCAGTGTTGGGATATTTTTAGTGTCCTCTACTGTAAAGACTGATACAAAATATTTGTTCAGCGTCTTTGCCATCTCCATGTTCCCCACCACTAGTTTCCCGGTCCCATCCTCTAAGGGACCAACGTTCACTTTAGCCACCCTTTTTCTTTTTATATAGCTGTAGAAACTCTTGCTATCTGTTTTTATATTTTTTGCTAGTTTACTTTCATAATCTATCTTCCCTTTCTTAATTAATCTTTTAGTTATTGTTTGCTGGCTTTTAAATGCTTCCCAATCTTCTATCCTCCCACTAGATTTGGCTACTTTATATGCCGTTTTCAGTCGGATACTATCCTTTATTACTTTACTAAGCCACAGATGGCTGTCTTTTCTTTTACTCCCCTTTTTCCTCAGTGGAATATACTTATCTTGAAAGATGTGAAATATCTCCTTGAATGTAGACCACTGCTCTTGTACCGTCTTACACTTTAATCTGTTTTCCCAGTCAACTTTAGTCAATTCTACTCTCATACCTTCATAGTCTCCTTTATTTAAGCTCAGTACGCTGGTTTGAGATCCAACTCTCTCACCCTCAAACTGAGTGGTTAGGATTTGGAATGCACTGCCTGATAGGGCGGTGGATACAGATTCAGTAGTAGCCTTCAAAATGGAATTGGATAAATACTTGAAGGAGAAAAAATTGCAGGGCTTTGCGGAAGAGCGGGGGAGTGGGACTAACTGGATTGCTCTTCGAAATAGCTGCCATGCAGACTCGATGGGCCAAATGGCCTCCTTCTGTGCTGTAATATTCTATGATTCATGAAAAAAATACATCAAAAATTCATTTGTTTAGACCCACTGTAGATTCTTTTATGAAGTTCACTGAACCATGTACCGACAAGAACTGACTTCACTAACTGACCACTGTTTACACTGCAGTAGCAGAATGAGTGTATAGCAACTAACCTGAACTGTTATAGGTTGACATCACTATTAGTCCATGCTTTGCAATGTAAGGGGAGGTTTGCAATGATCATGGTGGAAATGAGTGCAAAAAAGAAAAAAACTAGGACAAATCATGGGCTACCAGTAGAGTTACGTTTGACATGTTTCAGTTGATTTATAAATCGTCTTTGACAATTGCTATACACAAAAGCTAACCATATCTACCCTGCTGCAATATAAAAAAAACTGATTCACCCCCCCCCCCCCCACATTATATGTCATGCAAGATTGTCTACATTTAGACGGAAATCAAAAGGTCTTAAACTTCATTGAATTCGATCAGAAAGTCCAAATTGTCACACGAAATCCAGAAGCTCTTTATGATAGTTACACAAACCACAATCAAATTTCAGAGAAATGAATGGTGGCTGACATTTCAGGTTATCCGGGCCTCTCAAACAATGCACATTAGGCGGGAAAAAACTTTAAAATGCAGTGCAATTCTGTTGTATACATTTGGGTACAGTGAACACACACGGTTGCATTCACAATGTGTCTATAAGAAAAGCAACGTTAAGCATATGCCACACCAAAAGCACACATCGCACCAACTGCTTCCTGCTCCTGCTCACTACCCGAAGACCCGCACTGGAAGCTCACATACACATGCTGAGTGGAAACAGGAATTGGCTGAAAGGTAATGTACTCCATAGTTAGATACTTGGCAAGGACTCAATGAGAAAGCTCACACAAATGAACAAGCGCTACTCAGCACGGTGCTGAAAAGTAGCCAATGCCACGGTATATGGAAACATATTCCAGTGAAAGTAAAAGTCTTCAGAAGAGGGTAAGAGAAACTGAAGAGAAATAAAACCAATCCTGATATATTTTACAATGGTATCGGGTAACTGTAGGGGCTTGGGACTGTATGGACAGCTTTTCCCCAGAAAGCCAGCATAAGCGCGATGGGCCAAGTGGCCTTCCATTCTGTAAAATGTTATGATTCTTTTTCCCAGGACAGGATGTCTAAATCTTTTCAGCATTGCAGTAGTCCTGCATTCGTGTTGGCACACATAATGAAATGGGAAGAGAATCACGGTATTTAAAAAGGATCTCTGGTTCTAATTAGGGCTTCAAAAGGACAAAGCATCAGGAATTTGTTGGTTTGCAAGCCAAAGACTGTAAAACAGCCACTATGTCCTATTAACATTCAACATTACTTTAGGCATCTAGAAAAATGGCAATTCCATATTTGAATTAAGTGACTTTGAATCAAGTTATTTGATAGTTCGTTTATTTCAGACTAAATTCCTACTTTTCTAGTTATTTACAATACATTGCTTAATTTTAATTATTGGCTAATGTAACAAAAAAAGTGTGCGCAAAAATGGCTATCATTGGACTGTGAATCAACACAAATTCTAACATCTGCCGTCTAGCAATGCATCTCATTTAAAAAAATAACCACCATGTCAAATGGGTCACTCCTTCTCTGATAAAGGAACGGTGGGGCCGATTAGGGAACAAAAAGATCTTCTTGTGGAGCCAAGAGGACATGGCTGAGGTACAAAATGAGTACTTGGCATCTGTCTTGGAGAAGAGGATATTGTCAATGTAGCAGTAAAGGAGGTAGCAGTGATACTGGATAGGATAAAAATAGATAAGGAGGATGGTACCTTAAAGGATTGCCAGTACTCAAAGTAGAAAAGTCAACCGGTCTGGATGGGTTGCATCCTAGGTTGCTGAGGCAATTACAGTCCAGTCAGCCTAATGTCGGTGGTGGGGACATTTTTACAGACAGTAATCCGGGACAAAATTAATTGGCACTTGGAAAAATATGGGCTAATAAATGAAAGTCAGTACAGATTTGTTAAAGGCAAATCATGGTTGAGTAACTTGATTGAGTTCTTTAATGAATTACCAGGGTTGATGGTGTGTATATGAACTCTCAAAAGTCATTTGATAAAGTACCACACAATAGGCTCGTTAGCAAAATTAATGCCCATGGGATTAAAGGGACAGTGGCAGCGTGCATATGAAATTGGCTAAGAGACAGAAAGCAGAGAGGAGTGGTGAATTTTTTTTCCAGACTGGAAGGAAGTATACAGTGGTGTTCCCCAGTGGTTGGTATTAGGACTACTGCTCTTTCTGATATACGTTAATGAACTGGACTTGGGTATACAGGGCATAATTTCAAAGTTTGCAGATGACACGAAACTCTGAAATGTAGTAAACAATGAGAAGGATAGTAACAGACTTCAAAGAGGACAAGACAGACTGGTGAAATGGGCAGATGAAAATTTAATGCAGAGAAGTGTGAAGTGATACATTTTGGTCAGAAGAATGACGAGACAAGAAAACTAAATGTTACAATTTTAAAGTGGATACAGGAACAGAGACACCTGAGGGTGTACATACGCAAGTCTTTGAAAGTGGCAGGACAACTTGAGAAGACTGTTGCTTATGGGATCCTTGGCTTTATTAATAGAGGCATGGAGTACAAAAGTAAGGAAGATATGCTAAAACTTTATAAAACACTGGTTAGGCCTCAACTATCGTGTGTCCAATTCTGGGCACCACACTAAGAAGGACGTCAAGGCCTTGGAAAGGGTACAGAAGAGATTTACTGGAAAGGTGCCAGGGATGAGGGACTTCAGTTATGTGGAGAGACTGGAGAAACTGAGGTTGTTCTCCTTGGAGCAGAGAAGGTTAAAAGCAGATTTGATAGAGCTGTTTAAAATCATGAAGGATTTTGATAGAGTTAATAAGGAGAAACTGTTTCCAGGGGTAGAAGGATCAGTAACGAGAGGACACATATGATCGGTAAAAGAACCAGAGGTGACACGAGGGAAAAAAATTACGCAGCGAGTTAGAATGCACTGCCTGAAAGGGTTGTGGAAGCAGATTCGACAATAACTTTCAAAAGGGAATTGGATAAATACTTGAAGGAGAAAAACTTACAGGGCTATGGTAAAAGTGCAGGAGGAGTGGGACGAATTGTATAGCTCTTTCAAAGAGCCGGCACGGGCACAATGGGCCAAGTGGCCTACTTCTGTGCTGTATCATTCTATGATTATAATATAAATTGACATTTCCTAACAAAGGCCTATTGAATGGCATTACTGAATCTGCTAATAACCCTCCAGTTATCTGTGCAGATTTCAGTTTTGGGGTCTACATGACTTCATAAGTACCACTGAAAAAGTTATACAGATTGAGTGAAGATTCTCATTATTCAGAAAACATTCATAGAAAATGGTTAACAAAATATATTGTGCTAATTGATCTTGTGGTAATGTTACCAAAAATAAAAAAAATTACCTTCCTTTAACAGTTTCTTTTCCATCCTTGAACTATCTTTCTTTTCACCTTCCACTCACTCTCGTTCTCAACTCTGTACCCGATCTTTTTTCCACACTCAGTTTATCCTTGCAACTCTTGTCTGCTGTATATTTCTCATGTGTAAACAAACTATGCACATTTACTGAATTTGAAACTTAAAAAAACAAACAGCTGGAGAACTTACGAAGATGAGATCTAAAAAGTACCTGGTCAGAAATGGGAATCTGGGCCAGGTTATTAGAGGTTTTGAGGTGGTGGCACCAATGGTGCTGGGGTCAGGCTTGGGAGAGAGCAGTGGATCCAGAGCTATGACTGGTACTGATGTGCTGAGATCTACCAAGACACGTGTATGAGAGAAGAGCTGGGGGCACAGTCTGGAAATCAGGAGGCTTCAAGGTTGGGGAAGAGTGTAGCGGGATCTGAGACCCAAAGCTGCAGCAGCAAGGGAGGGAGGGGGTGAAGTAGAGCCTGAGGGCCAAAGGCAGCAAGGGGTGGGAGGAACTTGTGATTCCTACATGTTTGCTTTTGGGGGCAGGAAAGTGTTGTCAGCATCCAAGTCAGGGACACACAGGGGTACGACTGCAGGACCAGCAATGCAAGTTTTAAGAGGGCAACAATTAGAACCACAGCAGGCTTTGTCAAGTGCCGTTCCTGCTGGTGAAAGCAGGCGAAATGCTCAGCAAATTCACGGTGATAACTTACAATTACATAGTGTCTTTAACAAAGAAATATTCTAGTGTTTCACAAATAGGCAGAAGGAAATGGATGTCGAGCCTGGAAATATTACGAGGTTAATAGATGGGTTTTTAAGAAGTTTTTTTATATAAAAAGGTGGAGAAAGAGGTGGCGAAGTTTCTGGAGGGAGTTCCAGAGAGTAGGAAGAGGGCTGCTGAGATTTCTGCTGCCCAAGGGAAGGGATGCACAGAAGGCCAGAGTCAGTGAAACAGCTGGAGGAGAACTGCAGAGAAAGGGCGAAGCAAAGCCATAAATTGATGTGTGAGGGGATTTTAAACTTCAGGTGTTGGGGAACACGGAGCCAACGTTGGGGTAACAAAGGCATGTATAACTATTTCAGTGCTGGAGGGCTGAGGTCGGGCAGAGGTGGCAGTTTTGCAGAGGTGGAAGTAAATGGTCTTGGTAATGGATAGGATGCGGGGTTTAAAGCTCCGTTTTGGGTCGAACGGGATGCCAAGGCTGGAAACAAGATGTTTAAGCCCGAGACAATGGCCAAAGAACAGGACCGAGTGCCAATGGCAAAGGAGAGGAGTTATGGCGCGGACCCAAGTTGATGACTTGAGTCGTCCTGTTGCTGAGCTGGAAAGTCTTACGACTCATCCAAGATTTAATACACATAAGCAAACTGACAGAAAATTGGCAAGTGGTGGAGAGGTAGAGCCAAGTGTTGGTATGCATGTGAAAACTGACCCTGCACCTGTAAATAAGGAAGACAAGGGGCCCAAGGGTAGATGTTTGAGTGATGCCAGAGATGAAGTTAGTGGGTTAAGAGTAGAGAAGCAATTCATGAAGATAGAAATGGAACCATACAAGGTCAGTCCCACGGAGCTGAACAACCGGGGGAAATCAGCTGATCTGCCAGTCATCAAATTGAGAACCGCATGTCCATTTAAAACTTGTGTTCCCAGTTTGCAGCAGGATCCCACTGTGACTTAGAGGAGAGTTTGGAACTGGAGTGAACATGAAGCTGCAAAATAACTGCACTGCCCTAAAACTAGTTTGAGGGAATGGGCACTGGAGTGGACCTTGTGGTGGGCAGGGAGGGAGTAGAGCTGGAGCATTTGGAACGGGCCTGGGGGCTGCAGAGCTGCAGCACTCGAGCCATGCTGTGGAGGACAAAGCAGGGGCAGCATTTGTGGTGGGGCTGAGGATACCGGAGCTAGGTTCTGGAAGAAAACAAGAGGCCAGGCAGAGAGGGTAAAATGCTAGAATGGAGGATTAAGAAAACATTCATTGGTGGAGGGGGGGGGGGGGGGGCGGTTTAGCAAAGAGACTTCGGACTGGTCTGCGGTGTTGCGTGTGGTTTGCATGTGGTATGCATTACAGGGTCATTACAGTAGTCCAATATTACAGGCACAACAAACTTTTTATATATAGACAAATCTACTTTCAGATGTGCAAAAAATAAAAAAGGTTAATGAGAATGAGGGCCCGTTAAACTGCAGCATTAAAACATTACTAAAGCATAAATTATATGCGTGTTGCAGGATAAAATGCATCTGCGCCACAAAGTGTTCAGTATTGAGAAACTTATCAAAAGCAGCAGTCTCCGGCAGATAATTTCACAGCATGAAACGCACAGCTAACAGGACATACCACATTGCACTCATGCTCAAGATGCCCCATTTCCCATTCAATCTGCGTTTAGTGAATGAGCCACCTTGAAGCCAGCACTCGTCACTAATTGCTTCTTCGCTCATTAAGGAACCTCTCATCGAGGACAATAACAAAAAATATACTGGCAGGAGATTGGCTTTAAACAAGCTGCGTTCCCACCACAGCTTCACATCCTGTGTTAATTAACAGCCACAATAGAAACCTTCAAGCAAAGACCACTGCCACAAGGAAAATGCCTCCCTCAGTCTCCCTGCAAGACAGATGTACAGAATAAACCCGAGAGCAGGGTCAACGGGAAAGTTTCGTGTTTGTCAAAACCTCAGTGTTTAATACAGCTAGTGACCAACCACCCAACCCCTCCGACAAAACCAGGAGCTTGGCCATGGCTGAAATTTAAAAAAAATGTAGTTTGAAACATTGTTCTCTGCTTAAAGCCTTAACTCAACCCCACCCCAGAGAGTCAATTTTAAAAAGCCATTAGAAACTGGAGACAGTACATGATTTGGTTGTAGCCAATTAAGGGTTGATAGTTCATAGAATGGTTAGAATTGGAAGGCAGCCATTCGGCCCGTCGAGCCCGTGCCAACTCTCAGCGAGTCCCACTCCCCTGTCCTTTCCTCGTAGCCCTGCAATTTTTTTCCCTTCAGATACTTATCCAACTTCCTTTTGAAAGATAAGATCGAGTCAGCCTCCACCACCCGTTCAGGCAATGCATTCCAGATCTTAACCACTCGCATAGAAGTTCTCTCTTATATAAAACAGATAGAATCGTCTTCAACCACCCGCCCCACATTAAAAATGCAATTCCTTCGTTATTTTAGAGAATTTTGCCGCTGTTTACTCTACAAGTAAATCAGTCTTCACTCGCTTTTTGCTGTTTAGACGTAACAGCTCAATAAAAGTGTCGGACAATCATTGCAACAGAGGACCTAAAGAACACTGGGAAACTTCATCTCATCTGGAGAGCAAGCACAGCAAACAAAAAATGCATCCAGTCAGCAAAAGACTGGGGAAGCAAGTGTACAAGATTTGAAGGAGAGTTTTCTGGGGTAGTGTTGGATTCCATACAAGCAGGTTTAACTGAATCTAGGAGCACAAAATATTTAGTATTCCATGGTTTCCTGCAATGCTATTTATATGCGAGAAATATTTGGGAGCGTCTTTGGGAGAGGGAATAACTTTCACAATGAAAAGGGGATTTTAAACAACCATCACCAAAATGGTGAAGTCCAACACTGCCTTCAGTGTGCCAGTGCAGCCTTCGGTCGCCTGAGGAAGTGTGTGTTTGAAGGCCAGGACCTCAAACCCGGCACTAAGCTCATGGTCTACAGGGCAGCAGTGATACCTGCCCTGCCGTATGCCTTAGAGACATGGACCATGTACAGCAGGCACCTCAAAGCACTGGAGAGGTATCACCAACGCTGCCTCCGCAAGATCCTGCAAATCCATTGGCAGGATAGGCGCACCAATGTTAGTGATCTTGCTCAGGCCAACATCCCCAGCATCGAAGCTCTGATCACGCTCAATCAGCCCCGATGGACGGGTCACATTGTCCGCATGCCCGATATGAGACTCCCAAAACAAGCGCTCTACTCGGAGCTCCGGCACGGCAAGAGAGCCCCAGGTGGGCAGAGGAAACACTTCAAGGACACCCTCAAAGCCTCCTTGAAAAAGTGCAACATCCCCACCAACACCTGGGAATCCCTGGCCCAAGACCGCACAAAGTGGAGGAGAAGCATCCGGGAAGTCGCCGAACACCGAGTCTCTTCGCCAGGAGCAAGCGGAAGCCAAGCGCAGGCAGCGCAAGGAGCACACATCAACCCAAGCACCCCACCCACCTGCCCCTTCAACCACCAGCTGCCCCACCTGTGACAGAGACTGTAGGTCCTGCATTGGACTCATCAGTCACCTGCAAACTCATTTTTAATGTGGAAGCAAGTCATCCTCGATTCTGAGGGACTGCCTAAGAAGGAGGTATGGGTTCAGTGAGGATTTTTGTACCACTCCTTAACCTGCATTGATACAAGGTTTCCAGTTAGTGCTGCTCTTTTGGAAGATTTTATTGCAATAATTTCAGAAAGGAAACCCTTACCTCACAAAAGGCACGTGTGTACAGAGAGAAGCATTGGGTTTCGGCTGCCACTGCAGGTCAACAAAGGGTGAACAAGGCTTGGTGCGGGATCGGATACAGACAGACTTGTGAATGAACTTAAGTTTACAGAGGTTAGAGGGTGGAAGGCTGGAAAATTAGCATTGGAGTAATCAAGTCTGGATAAAGGTTTCAAAGGAAGAAAGGTTGAGGTATGGGCAGAGGCAGGTGATTTTACGGAGACGGTAGTTGGGGACCTTGACGATGTAGAGGATATGGGGTTGGAAGCTCTGCTCAGGCTGTGCCAAGAGCCGAAAAAGTTTCTTTTGGTCTTCCCAATGTTTAGCTGGAGAAAACTGGCTCAATCAAGGCTAGATGTTGGACAAGCAGTCTGACAGCACAGAGGCTGTGGAGGGGTCGAGCTGGGCATGTGTAATTGTGGAAGCGAAGTGGTGGCATGTAGATGAGGAAGAAGAGGGGGGAACAAGAATTAATCCTTGGGAGATTCCCAAGTGCAGGGAAGGTGCGAAGAGAAGCCATTGCTGGAAAGGCTGTAGCTACAATTGGATGGGTGAAAGTTGAGCCAAATGAGGGCAGTCTCACCAAGGTGGATAACCGAGGAGTATTTGGAGGAGTATGGTGCGGCCAACTGTGTTGAAGTCAGCAGAGAGGTTGAGGAGGGATAATGCACTGTTGTCACAGTCACAGAAAATGTCATTTGTGACTATGGCCATTTTGGTGCTGTGGGAGGGTTGGAAACCTGTTTGGAGGAATTCAGAACTGTACGGAGACATGGGCACAGATCTGGGAGTCAACAAGGTTCAAGATTGGGTGGTAGCTTGCAAGATCAAAGGTGGATCTTTTGAGAGGGCGGTGGTGACTGTGGTTTTGAAAGGGAATGGGACAGTGCCTGAGGAAACTTAAGAAATAGGAGAAGGAGAAGGAGTAGGCTATTCGGCCTTTCAAGCCTGCTCCGCCATTCAGTAAGATCATGGCTGATCTTCTACCTCATCTCCACTTTCCTGCACTATCCCCATATCCCTCGATTCCCTTAATATTTAAAAATCTATCGACCTCTGTCTTGAATATACTCAACGACTGAGTCTCCACAGCTCTCTGGGGTAGAGAATTCCAAAGATTCACCACCCTCTGAGTGAAGACATTTCTCCTCATCTCAGTCCTAAATGGCCGATCCCTTATTCTGAGACTGTGACCCCTGGTTCTAGACTCCCCAGCCAGGGGAAACATCCTCCCTGCATCTACCCTGTCAAGCCCTGTAAGAATTTTGTACGTTTCAATGAGATCACCTCTCATTCTTCTAAACTCGAGAATATAGGCCTAGTCTACTCAATCTGTCCTCATGGGACAATTCCTCCATCCCAGGAACCAGTCTGGTGAACCTTTGTCACACTCCCTCTATGGCAAGTATATTCTTCCTTAGGTAAAGAGACCAAAACTGTACACAATACTCCAGGTGTGGTCTCACCAGGGCCCTATAATTGCAGTAAGACGTGTTTGCTCTTATACTCAAATCCTCTTTTAATAAAGGCCAACATACCATTTGCTTTCCTAATTGCTTGCTGTACCTGCATGTTAACTTTCAGTGATGTGTACAAGGACACACAGGTCCCTCTGAACACCAACATTTCCCAATCTCACCATTTAAAAATACTCTGCTTTTCTATTTTTCCTACCAAAGTGGATAATTTCACATTTCTCCACATTATATTCCATTTGCCATGTTCTTGCCCACTCACTTAGCCTGTCTATATCCCCTTGAAGCCTCCTTGCATCCTCCTCACAACTTACATTCCCACCTAGCTTTGTATCAGCAGCAAACTTGGATGTATTACATATGGTCCCCTCATCCAAATCATCGATGTAGATTGTGAAAAGCTGAGGCCCAAGCACTGATCCTTGCGGTACCCCACTAGTTACAGCCTACCAACCCGAAAATGACCCGTTTATTCCTACACTGCTTTCTGTCCGTTAACCAATCCTCAATCCATGCTAGTATATTACCCCCAATCCCAGGAGCCCTCATTTTGTTTAATAACCTCTTGTGTGGCACCTTATCGAATGCCTTCTGAAAATCCAAATACACCATCCACTGGTTCCCCCTTTTCTATTCTGCTAGTTACAACCTCAAAAAAACTCGAATGGATTTGTCAAACACTATTTCCCTTTCATAATTCTGTGTTGACTCTGCCCAATACAGTACTACTATAATTTTCTAAGTCCTGTTACCACATCCTTAATAATAGATTCTAGAATTTTCCCGACTACTGATGTCAGGCTAACTGGTCTGTAGTTCCCCGTTTTCTCACTCCCTCCTTTCTTAAATAGCGGGGTTACATTTGCAATCTTCCAATTCGCGGGATCCGTTCTAGAATCTATGGAATTTTTTTAAATGACAACCAATGCATCCACTATTTCTATAGCCACCTCTTTCATAACCCTAGGATGTTGGTCATCAGATCCAGGGGATTTATCGGCTTTCAGTCCCATTAATTTCTCCAGTGCTTTTTTTTTTACTAATACTAATTTCTTTCAGTTCCACATTCTCGCTAGTGCCTTGGTTTTCCACTATTTCGGGAAGAAAAAGTATTTGTTTAATTTCTCTGCCATTTCCTTGGGATGCTGTAAGCTACATGGCTACGGACCTAGAGCTGGGAAGTGGGATTAGGCTGGATAGCTCATTGTTGGCCGGCGTGGACACAATGGGCCGAAATGGCCTCCTTCCATGCTGTAACTTTCTATGATTCTATGATTCCCCATTATAATTTCTCCTGTCTCAGCCTGGAAGGGACCCTCATTTACTTCTGCTAATCTTTTCCTTTTTATATACCTATATAGAAGCTTTTACAGTCTGTTTTTATGTCACTCGCTAATTTACTCTCATTCTATTTTCCCTTTCTTTATCAATTTCTTGGTCCTCCTTTGCTGAATTCTAAAATCCTCCCAATCCTCAGGCTTACTGCTCTTTTTGACTATGTACAATACCAGTTAACATGTGGGCCAGGAATCTAAGTTAGGTGCTCATGTGTTTAATAGGACTGAGGTTCCAGGGGACAGGAGGTATGTCTCAGACAAGCTGATCTTTGAAGAGAGCATGGGGCTGGGAAGAGATACGAGAGACAGAGGGATCAAAGCTCCTATTGGGACTGGGGGGTGCGGGGAAACAGATGTGGCTTTGTGGGCGAGGAGAAGGGAAAAGAAGCAGAGACAGCTAAATGAATGGCTTACCTTGGTGACAAAGAAATCTTTGAACCTCCATTTGTTGTTAGAGGGAGGGTGGAGGGACAGTGTACAGAGATTTAAGGAGGTGATTAGTAATGTAGGAAATAAGTTTGAGGGTATGTGATCCAGTCAGATCTGGTGATGCAGCTAAGCAGCACAGAGCATCAGTGAGCTTCTCACTGCTTTTCCAGTTATACATCTCTCCCTTTGATCCCTGGAGACCACCAGTCTGTTTCATCAGAAAAAGTAATATAATCTATCTAGCCCTCTATCGATATTTAGTACCCCAATAGTGCCACTTTCAACAATCTTCCCCCTTGGCTATAATGCAGGATGTGTAACCTTTTCCTTCTTTATGAGCAAGGTGATAATTGCACAGGACACAAAGTGGTCACCCTATTACCCCTTAAGCTCACCCTCCCTTTTCCAGACTAACTTTTACTAGTTAAAAATGTGACTACCACTAATGCTGAAGTGTTCTCTCCTGTTAAGCATTAATACACATTAAACATTTTGGACCAATTTGATGCATGATATTTCCTTGTGAAAATGGGCTCCAGATGTACTTCCTTAAAGCCTTGCAGCTATCTCAGTTAATGAGCAGTGCTTACATATTACAGCACATTCAGCAGATGTGGTCGTGGGCTATGAAGAGGAACAGCAACAGGGAAACTGCGATTAAAGGAGGGAGCAGGAATATGGTATTGAGATAGAGGATTAGCCATGATCATATTGCATGGCGGAGCAGGCTCAAAAGGCCGAATGGCCTACTCCTGCTCCTATTTTTCTATATTTCTAAAGACATACGGCTCAATCATTTTGGAATTCTGTATTAACTGACGATTGCTGATCCTTCTGGCAGGTCACTAAAACACTGACATACAGAATGCTATTTGATGCCCATTTTATATCCTCATGGCATTTCTTTCTCCTCTCTATTGCACCCCTTACCCATCTGATCTGAACAAAAGCATTTTTATAAATGGAAAACAAGATCAGAAGTGCACATGTTTAAAGGAGCAGCTGAAGGATTTAAATGTGGGGAGATACCACATCTCAATGACCATGGATCCAGAGACTTTTTTCACATTCAGATCTATACTTCAGCATCAACGAATGTGCATGTGTCAAGAGTTATTTTAAATCAAATCAATTACCCTCACAACCAAAAATGCAGCTCCTGCAAAGAGTCACTTTTTGAAACCATTTAGTTTTGAGACATTAAAATGGAAAGTTTACAGAAATGAGTGAGATTCCTGCTGTGCTGCTGACAGTCCAGCAGGTCAGTTACAAAGCTATTATATACTGCACATCAGGGATCAGAGCCAACTTTTTAACTAAATACAGATCTTCTACAATTAGTTGAAGCAGAACCAAGACTGAAGCTTCCGCTTCAGTGCTAAAAGTACTCTTAAAAATCAGAACGGAATTTTCTTGTTTTGCTGCTCCACATCTCTGCACAATCTTCAGGCCAAGATAAAGGTCAACTCGCTCATAACCCTTGTCCAATATTAGTTTAGTAACCAGTTGACCAGAATTCAAAGTGCAGCTTGGGGCAACTTAAAATTTCCCTGATTAATACACTTCCACGTTCACACCGCACAAACTGCAACCTATGGTGTGACACACTGGAGATTACATACCGTGCCCTAGCCTTGCTCCCCCACGAGTGCTGATATTTAAATGTTAACTTTTCATTTGCTGAACAGGATCTACATGGTTAAAACAAATGATGAGACTAGTACTTGAAATGCCAATAGTGACTGAGGGGAGACTGTAGCATGAAGGGTCACTTACGCACTTGTGCAATTTATCATAACTCAAGTGAAACTCATCCCTTCTCAAGGGTGTTGCCACTGATCAATTAATGTCCAGGTGGTTTAGATTTGCAAACTTATTTTCAAATTCTGTTGGGAAATGGTTTCTGCAAAATAGGAGAACCGTCAGAGTGTAAAATAGAACTTGCATTTATATACAATGGTACCTTATGTCCTCAGAACCTCTCAAATTACTTCACAGGTTAATTTCTTTAAGTGTTGGTCCCGTTACGTGGGCAAGCACAGTCAATTTGTGCACAATTTATTCCAGTCTTATTCTGTGGTCAGGGCACTTTTAAACTGATGTTAACAGGGTTATCGTTGCTGAAATGTCGAGATGAACTATTTGCAGAAGAAATCAGACAAAAAGGCCCAACCTTCTATCCCAAGTGATGAGTAGTTTAAACAACAACTTGCCTTTATACAGCACCTGTAACATAGTAAAATGTCCCATGGTGCTTCACAGGAGCATAATCAAACAAAATTTGACACTGAGCCACATAAGAGAGCAATGGAAAATAAAATAAAATCAGACAGAGCAAGCAGGAAAGGTAGAAATAGATGAGGTTAATATATAAAGAACTTAAAAGTACAACTAAATGGTGAAAAGCTGAAAACAATGGATGTGCAAAGAGACTTGGGGGTCCAGGTACACAGATCATTAAAATATCATGAACAGGTACAGAAAATAATCAAAAAGACTAATGGAATGCTGGCCTTTATATCTAGAGGACTAGAATACAAGGGGGTAGAAGTTATGCTGCAGCTACAAAGCCCTGGTTAGACCACACCTGGAGCACTGTGAGCAGTTCTGGGCACCACACCTTAGCAAGGATATATTGGCCTTGGAGGGAGGGCAGCAAAGATTTACCACAATGATACCCGGACTTCAAGGGTCAAGTTACAAGGAGAGATTACACAAATTAGGGTTATTTGCCCTAGATTTTAGAAGGTTAAGGGATGATCTGATCGAAGTTTTCAAGATATTAAGGGGAACAGATAGGGTAGATAGAGAGAAACTATCTCTGCTGGTTGGGGATTCTAGGACTAGGGGCATAGTCTGAAAATTAGAGCCAGATCTTTCAGGAGTGAAATTAGGAAACACTTCTACACACAAAGGTGGTAGAATTTTAGAACTTTCTTCTGCAAACAGCAATTGATGTTAGATCAATTGTTAATTTTAAATCAGCGATTGATAGCTTTTTGTTAACCAAAGGTATTAAGGGATATGGGCCAAGATGGGTATATGGAGTGAGGTTGCAGATCAGCCATGATCTCATTGAATGGCGGCACAGGCTCGAGGGGCCTACTCCTGTTCCTATGTTTGACGGCATACAAAAAGGAGAGAAAAATATAATATTTTGGTTATAAGCAGAGAAAAGAGCGAGATAAACAGAACAAGTTGTTAGCTTGGACAAAAAATAAAAAGGGTAAAGGATTAGCGTTAAATATGAGCAAAAAAAGGATAAGTGCATATATTGCAATGCTCAGTGAGGGAAATAAACTGGAAGAATGAGAGGCAATTACCTCACAGAAAGATGGATTTAATAGTACCAACAGAAACTTGGAGGAGCGAAAAACAAATTCCTCAGATTACAAGATTGAAGAGAGACAGAATATGTAAGGGAAGAGGAGGCGTGGCAATATTGGTAAAGAAGGGAATACATGCCGACAAGAAGATGGATAGACACGAAAGAAGTTCAGTCAATATTGTAAAGTCTGCGCCTCAATAATACACGGACTTCGGGAGAACAGTTTAACAGGTACTTTACTGAACAGGAGGCAGCTTGAAACTGAAACTACAGAAGCCTGCTAGGGCCTTTTATACAGGGGTGGTCACTGCCGGTACTGCAGTCTAAGACCAGTTATTCCCTTAAAGGTACATACACAACAATTCCTCCCCTTTTAGATAAACAGTACATAACATTCATTTAACAACTAAATAATAACTGATTACAATTACAATTACAATTTTCTCAGTAATATATACATCAACTGAAATAATCATTTATAAGTTCAGTCTTTGAGGAGGCTTCCTGATCCTGACTGGATAGCGCCTTTCTCGAGTATCCCGTTCTGGCGGTGGAGTCAATTCTGGCTCATTGTCATTGGTTGGTTCGTCAGCTTCCAATACCCCTGCTTCGGAGGTAGACGCAATCTGTACTTCGGGCTCATTACCAAGTGCACATGCTTGTGGTACAGGTTTGGCTTGTTCCTGTGACTCTAGAATCTGGTCAGCATGGCGTCTCACGATGCTCTCTCCAACGTCCACTGTGTACGTTAGTGGTCCCTGCTGTGTGCATATCGTGCCTGGCTGCCATTTTTCTGTTCGGTAGTCGCGGGCCAAGACTGGTTGCCCTATCTTGAAGCTCCTGGTTGGCTTCTCATTTGTGTGCTGGAACTGCTTATCCTCAACATCTCGTCTTATGTTTGGTTTGAGCAAATCCAAGCGACATCTTAGTCTCCGGTTGAAAAACAGTACGGCTGGAGTTTGGTTGGTTACTGCATGTGTCGCATTCCGGTAAGCAAACAGGAAGTTGTCCACCTTGTGTTGCAGTGGTATGTCTTCATTATACATTGCCTTTATGGCCTTTTTAAAGGTCTGAACAAACCTCTCAGCCAATCCATTTGTGGCTGGATGATATGGGGCAGATGTGTAATGTTTCACCCCATTATTCTTCAGGAACCTCCGGAAATCCTCAGACACAAACTGTGGGCCATTGTCGGAACAGATCTGTTCTGGCAACCCATTCCTGGCGCAGATGGTCCTTAGGACTGCAATAGTTTTCTCCGTGGTGGTGGAGGACATTTTAATGACCTCTGGCCATTTCGAATGGGCGTCCACAGCGATTAGAAACATTGAGTCCATAAATGGACCAGCGAAATCAATGTGTACCCGTTGCCATGGAGATGAGGGCCACTCCCATGGATGTAGCGGGGCCTGTGGTGGAGCGTTTTGGACCTTCTGGCATCCTGTGCATCTCTTGGTCATATCCTCGATTTCTTTATCGATTCCCGGCCACCACACAAACGCCCTGGCTAGGCTCTTCATTTTTACCCCTCCCAGATGACCCTCGTGAAGCTCATTGAGTACTCTATCTCTCAACTTGGGTGGAATTACCACTCGGGATCCACACATCAAGGTTCCCCGGCACACTGACAGCTGTTTCCTCCTTGGCGAGAATGCTGGCAACAGTGAGTCGCCATGTGCTGGCCATCCCTTCACCGTCAAATCATAGACCCGAGAGTGTGTCGGGTCATTTCGGGTTTCCTTCTCAATACTTGCGTTTGTAACAGGCAAACATTCGACTATGGTCGCATGGAATATCTCCACAGGGTCCACTGCAGGTGCTTCTTCCGCCGTAGGCAACGGTAGGCGTGACAGCCCATCAGCGTTTCGATGTTGTTTCGTACCTTTGTACATGTCATACTGATGTGCCCCTAGAAAAAGTGACCATCTTTGCAGCCGTTGCGCTGTCATCACCGGAACGCCCTTCTTTGGGTTAAAAATTGAGACCAGGGGTTGATGATCAGTCAGTAGGGTGAATTTCTGCCCGTGCAGATAGTGATTGAACTTCTTCACCCCCCACACCAGGCTGAGGGCCTCCCTGTCAATCTGGGCGTAGTTACGCTCGGCTGAGGTTAGCGAGCGCGATGCAAAGGCTATCAGCCTCTCTGAACCGTCACGGAATTTGTGTGACAGCACCGCTCCAATGCCGTAAGGTGACGCATCACATGCCAACCGAATCGGTAGTGTTGGGTTGTAGTGGGCCAATACTTCTTTTGAAGTGATTTGGCATTTACATTCCTGAAAGGCACGCTTACACTCATCACTCCATTACACCAGTTTGAAGGAGGGCGTTGAGTGGGTGCAGAATTGTAGATAAATTCAGCAAGAACTTATGGAAGTAGTTCACCAACCCGAGGAACGACCTCAGCTGCGACACATTTTCCGGTGCTGGAGCCTTGACTACAGCCTCAATCTTGTCCGGCGACTTATGCAACCCTTCCTCATCAATCATGTGGCCACAATACGAGATTTGTCTCCTGAAGAACTCGCATTTGGGACGGTTGGCTCGTAGCCCATATTCCTGCAATCTCGTGAGCACCTGCTCCAGGTTGGCAAGGTGTTCATTGTCATTTTCGCCCTGATGCGCTATCAATAACTCAAAAGACTGAGAGTAAGCGAGTAACTAACAGGCTTTTATTAACAAGAGAATGAAGGTGTGCCTCGAGTGGTCGACCGGTCCAGAATACAAAAGGGGCTGTGGAGCAGTCACCTTTATACCTGGATTCGTGGGAGGAGTCAGCCGAGGCATGTACAGGCATGCGCACAGTGGAATACAAACAGTGGTTTACCACATTCACCCCTTGTTTAAAATTGAGTCCGGCGGGGTGAAGTGTATTAAAAGTTAGTGTATTGGAGTCTCTCCGGAGGTCTTGTCTGCCGCTGTGATCGACGTGGCGACGGCAGGGGCAGTGAAGCTTTCAGCGTCGAGTCCCGCGTAGGCTGGGGCACTGGTGTGTAGTCCTCGTAGATGTCGAGCGGGTCGCGGGGCCCAGGCCTGCCGTCTGCTGGGGCTGGATGTCGAATCGTGGGGGGGTGTGGTAGCGGGTAGTGGGTTACTGCGGCCCCCGAGGGTGCAAGGTCTCTTATGGAGACTATGTCCGCCCGCCCGGGTACGCAATGTAAGCATACTGGGGGTTGGTGTGGAGGAGGTCGACCCTCTCGACCAGGGGGTCCGTTTTATGGGTCCTCACGTGTCTTCTCAGTAGGACCGGCCCTGGGGACGTCAGCCATGGCGGTAGCGATGTCCCCGATGTGGACTTCCTTGGGAAGACAAACATTTTCTCGTGAGGGGTGGCGTTAGTGGCAGTGCAGAGCAGTGACCGAATAGAGTGGAGCGCATCGGGGAGCACATCCTGCCAGCGTGAGGTCGGAAGGCCCCTCGACTTTAAGGCTAGCAGGGCGGCCTTCCAAACTGTCGCATTCTCTCTTTCCACCTGTCCGTTCCCCCGGGGGTTGTAACTGGTGGTCCTGCTTGTGGCAATACCCCTAGCTAGCAGGTACTGATGGAGCTCGTCGCTCAAAAACGATGAGCCCCGGTCGCTATGGATATAGCTGGGGAAACCGAACAGGGTGAAGAGGTCGTTCAGACATTTAATGACCATGACACTGGTCATGTCCGGGCAGGGGATGGCGAACGGGAAACGGGAGTACTCATCAATAATATTGAGGAAGTACACATTGCGGTCGGAGGAGGGGAGAGGCCCTTTAAAATCAACGCTCAGGCGCTCGAAGGGGCGAGTGGCTTTTATCAGGTGAGCCCTGTCTGGTCTATAAAAGTGCGGTTTGCACTCCGCGCAGACTTGGCAGTTCCTGGTCATGGTCCTGACCTCCTCAATGGAGTAAGGCAGGTTGCGGGCCTTGATGAAGTGGAAGAACCTGGTGACCCCCGGGTGGCAGAGGTCATTGTGGAGGGCCCGCAGTCTATCGGTCTGCGCGCTGGCGCAGGTGCCACGCGATAGAGCATCCGGGGGTTCATTGAGCTTCCCGGGCCGGTACAAGATCTCGTAATTGTAGGTGGAAAGTTCGATTCTCCACCTCAAGATCTTGTCGTTTTTGATTTTGCCCCTCTGCTTGTTGTTAAACATAAAAGCAACTGAACGCTGGTCAGTGAACAGGGTAAATCGTTTTCCGGCCAGGTAGTGCCTCCAATGACGCACAGCCTCCACAATAGCCTGGGCCTCCTTCTCAACAGCGGAGTGTCTGGTCTCCGGGCCCTGGAGGGTTCGTGAAAAGAAGGCCACGGGTCTCCCCGCCTGATTGAGGGTAGCGGCCAGGGCAAAGTCGAACGCGTCGCTTTCCACCTGGAAGGGGATGGATTCGTCCACTGCGTGCATGGTGACTTTGGCAATGTCTTCCTTGATACGGTGGAAGGCTAAGCGGGCCTCTGCCGTCACGGGAAAAGAGGTGGACTTGATCAGCGGACGGGCCTTGTCCGCATAGTAGGGGACCCACTGGGCGTAATAAGAGAAAAACCCTAGGCACCTCTTCAGGGCCTTGAGGCAGTGGGGCAGTGGGAGTTCCAAAAGGGGACGCATCCGGTCGGGGTCGGGACCGATGACTCCGTGTTCCACAACACAGCCAAGGATGGCGAGGCGGGTTGTGCGGAATATGCACTTCTCGTTATACGTCAGGTTGAGGAGCTTGGCGGTGCAGAGGAATTTTTCGAGGTTTGCGTCATGGTCCTGCAAGTCATGGCCGCAGATGGTCACATTGTCCAGATATGGGAAAGTGGCCTGCAACGCATTTTGATCGACCATCCGGTCCATCTCCCTTTGGAAGACGGAGACCCCGTTGGTGACGCCAAAGGGAACCCTAAGGAAGTGATAGAGGCGGCCGTTTGCCTCAAAGGCGGTATACTGGCGGTCCTCAGGGTGGATAGGGAGCTGGTGGTACGCTGATTTCAGGTCAATGGTCAAGAAGACGCGGTACTGCGCGATCTGGTTGACCATATCAGCTATGCGGGGGAGTGGGTAAGCGTCCAGCAGGGTGTAGCGATTTATTGTCTGGCTGTAGTCGATGACCAGGCGCTGCTTCTCGCCGGTCTTAACGACCACAACCTGGGCTCGCCAGGGGCTGGTGCTGCCCTCAATAATCCCTTCCTTCAGGAGCCGCTCCACTTCGGTTTTAATGAAAACCCTGTCCCCGGCACTGTATCGCCTGCTCTTTGTGGCGATGGGCTTACAGTCGGGGGTGAGGTTAGCAAACAGTGGGGGGGGGGGGGGGGGGGGTGACTGAGTGTGGAGAGGTTGCACCTGGTGCGCGGCGGGCAATTTGGAAGCTGCTGGCTGCGGACTGTGAGTGGGGGGGGAGGGGTCCACCGTACGCCATCGTAACACTTTTAAGGTGGCACTGAAAATCTAACCCCAGTAGAACGGCAGCGCAGAGGTCGGGCAGGACCAGAAGTTTAAAATGATCGTACACAGTCCCGTCTACTACGAGTGTCACCACGCAGTAGCCGCCAATGTCCGCCGACTGGGACTCGGAGGCCATAGAAATCCGCTGGTGCGCAGGCAGGACTGGGAGAGAGCAACGCCGCACCGTGTCGGGGTGGATGAAGCTCTCCGTGCTCCCAGAGTCAAAAAGGCAGATTGTTTCGTGACCATTTACCTTAATGTCCATTGTGGAACTGGCCAGCTGGTGCGGTCTCGCTTGATCCAGTGTAACGGAGGCCAGCGTAGGGGTCGGTGTGTCGCTGCGGGTATCAGATGAGGCGGTGTTGGGGGCCTGCTGCGTCCCGGCTGTCGTCCAAGATGGCGGCTTCCATGATCCCCATGTGGCTGGAGGCGTCCAAAATGGCTGCTGTTCCGGTGGTTCGCACATGGCTGGGGAGGCCCAAGATGGCGGCCCGCACGCAGCGCTGCTGGGGTTCGGGGTGGCTTTGGCCCTGCAGACGCTGGCATAGTGTCCCTTCTTCCCGCAGCCCGAGCAGATCGCATTTTTCGCCGGGCAGCGCGCTCTGGGGTGTTTTGCCTGGCCACAGAAGTAGCATTTCTGGCCTTGGGGCACTGCTGTCTGGCCTTGGGACACTGCTGCGGTAGTTGGGCCGTTGCTGGGATGTGGCTGGGGTGGCACGGCGCTATGAAACGGTCCTACCGTGTCCCAGGCTGTCGTTCCCCGCGGCGTCCACGGTGCAGAGGAGTAGGCATCCATGCCCCGGTAGGCTGCGTCCAATGATAGTGCGAGTTCAGAGGCCTTGTTGAGGTCGAGGTCACTCTGCTCCAACAGTCGCTGTCGGGTGTAATTGGACCTGTGGCCCGCTACAAAAGCGTCCCGGATAAGTTCCTGTGTACACGGCGGCCTTTACATCCTTACAACCACAGGCCCGGCCAAGCACAGACAGTGCCTGAAGGTATTCCTCGGTCGATTCCCCAGGTTGCTGTTTACGACTCCCCAGAAGGTGCCTGGCGTACACTTCGTTCACTGGGCGCGTGTACTGGTCCTTGAGGAGCTTGATAGCATCCTCGTACGAGGTCACGTCTTGGATGACCGAGTACACTCGGTGGTTCACTTTGGAGGTCAGGACATCCAGTTTGTCCTCGTCCGATTTGACCGTTTCAGCGGAGGTGATCAGGAATTTTTCAAAGCACCTCAGCCAGTGAGTAAACTTGGTGGATGCGTCCGCCTCCCGATGGTCTAAGTCTAGGCATGCTGGTGTGAGGATCTTCTCCATTATAAAATCTTGTTAATAAAATTGATGCGTTATCAATAACTCAAAAGACTGAGATTAAGCGAGTAATTAACAGGCTTTTATTAACAAGAGAATGAAGGTGTGCCTCGAGTGGTCGACCGGTCCAGAATACAAAGGGGCTGTGGAGCAGTCACCTTTATACCTGGATTCGTGGGAGGAGTCAGCCGAGGCATGTACAGGCATGCACACAGTGGAATACAAACAGTGGTTTACCACACGCCCGTAACCAGGATGTCGTCCAAATAACACTGGGTCCCCGGGATCCCTTGCAGGACTTGTTCCATTACCCTCTGCCACATAGCCGGGGCCGATGCTACCCCAAATACCAGTCGATTGTACTGGTAAAGGCCTTTGTGAGTGTTTATCATGAGGTATTTCCTAGATGCTTCTTCCACCTCCATTTGTAGATACGCTTGAGCCAGGTCAATCTTTGTAAAACGTTTCCCTCCAGATAGTGAGTCGAAAATATCTTCTATCCGTGGAAGCGGATACTGTACTGTGTGCAGGACTGGGTTCACAGTCACCTTGAAGTCCCCACAGATGCAAACCTTCCTTGGCTCCGCAGGCGTGCTGCTCAATGCTTTCTTCATTACAGGAACGATGGGTGTGGCCCACTCGCTCCAGTCCACCTTAGACAGCACCCCCGAACGCTCCAGACTCTCCAGTTCAGCTTCCACAGCTGGGCGTATTACGTATGGCACTGGTCTGGCCTTGAAAAATTTTGGGGTTGCGTTATCCTCAATCTTTATGGTTGCCTTTACTCCTTTTAGAGTCCCAAGTCCTTGTTGGAACACCTCTTCCGCATCAGATAGAATTTGTGACAGACGTCCAGATGCGACGTCATCATCTTTTTTGTCAGTCACAGTTAGTGCCAGAATGGAATGCCAATCCAATTGTAGTTTTCGGATCCATTCACGTCCCAATAATGGTGGTCCTCCATCTCGTAGTATATACACATGTATAGTTTCTGTGTTTCCTTTCCGTTATATTCAACTGGCACCCTTATTTTTCCTCTGGGGTAGACCTTTTGCCCAGTGTATGTCTTCAAATACAATGGACGTGTCCTTCAAGGGTATGTGTGAGAATAGCCGCTCATAGTCTCGTCGATTCATGACAGTTAGGGCTGATCCTGTGTCCAATTCCACCTTCACTGGGGACCCTGCTATCACGAGGGTGACCCAAATGGTTCGGTGATCTTCTTTTGCGATCACGTTGTGTAACTTTAAACAACTTAGTCGCCTGCTCCCGGAGTCCTTATCACTCTCCTGATCTTCGGAACTACTATCTGTCAGTTTCTTTACTTCCCTGTACTGTTCCTTAGTAGTTCTTGTCATGTTGGTCTTCTTTCCCGACCTGCAGACTCTTGCTATATGTCCCATTTTCCCGCATTGCCTGCATATTTTGTCTTTAAACCAGCAGTCCTTCTGCTCATGGGTTGTTCTGCCGCAGCGATAGCACTTTTCGGCTCCATACGCCATTTCGTTAGCGCTGTATTCTTGTGATTTCTGTTGTATTTCCGCAGCTCCCCGTGCTGCTGCTTCGTAGGATACTGCCACACTGAAAGCCTGTTCTGGCGTCAGGTCCTTTTTTGAAAGTAGTCGTTTCTGGGTTCCTTCACTCTGGAGCCCACAGACAAACTTATCCCGTAAGGTGTCTGCCAGTCCTGCTCCGAACTGGCAGTGCTTCGATAACTTGCGTAGTTCCGTAAGATAGTCAGCATTGCTCTCATCTTTGTGCTGTTTTTTTTTTAATGGAACTTGAATCTTTCTGCTATCAGCAGTGGTGTAGGGCTTAGGTGTTCCTGTAAGATATGAACAATCTCCTCAAAACTTTTCTCCATTGGTTTAGCTGGGGTAATTAAATTCCGCAATAGGCCGTACGTACTCGCACCCATCAGATTTAATAATACCGACACCCTCTTTCCATCAGCCACCTCATTTGCCTTGCAGTACACTTCAATACTTTCCACATACGTGGTCCAGTCTTCCACCTCTTTGTCAAAAGCAGTGATACCGCCACTTTTCGGCATCTTGAGCGATTTAAAATGGCGCCTCCCGCACTTTTGCTTCTTCCCCAATGGAATAAAATGGCGCCTCCCGCGCTTTTGCTTCTTCCCCAACGGGATAAAATGGCGCCTCCCGCGCTTTTGCTTCTTCCCCTTACTGCCACGCTGCTCCTAGCGTTCTACGGGGTAATGGCGGCGACCCGCAGCTTCGGCGCGTCTCGCTTTCCTTCCCCCCCCGTTTAGTTTCTCTCCGCTGTCCTGTTCTCGAGCACCGACCGCGCCGTGCGCTCCACCCTCTCTCTCGTTTTCTTTTCCCGGCGACGCTGCGCGGCCCGATTTGTAGAGCCGCTCGATCAAGCTTGAGCCCGCCGCAGTCCGGAAGGGTCAGCACGCTACCTGCTACCAGCACGATTCGCTGGAACCACAGTCTCTCCCGCAATTCCCCGAACACCGACGGATTCGTTGGGCGGTTGCCCTCGGTCGACGCCCGTTGCTCAGACTACGACCTTCCAGGACCTTCCTTTCAGGCGAGATCCCCGTGAGATGATGCCACACTGCAGGTGAGTTCGAATTTACTCGTCGCCACTGTGAAGTCCGCGCCTCAATAATACACGGACTTCGGGAGAACAGTTTAACAGGTACTTTACTGAACAGGAGGCAGCTTGAAACTGAAACTACAGAAGCCCGCTAGGGCCTTTTATACAGGGGTGGTCACTGCCGGTACTGCAGTCTAAGACCAGTTATTCCCTTAAAGGTACATACACAACAAATATGCTTAGAGATTAAAAAATTAGAAAAAGAATGCAACATTAGTGTGACAAAGCCCCTAATTGCGTGAGGAAAAATGGAAGAGGAAATCTGTCGACAGATCAAGGAAATGAGCGAGAATAATAAAATTATTCTAGGATATTTAAATTATCCACTCATTGATTGGGACAGGAAGGGAGCAAACCAACAAATAGGAATGGAACTCCTAAAATATGTGCAGGACTCCTTCAAATTCGTATACCTACAAAAAGGAAGAGGCATTGCTATATCTAGTTATGAGTAATAAAACAGACCCGTTAAATGTGGGTGATCATCTTGGGAATAATAATTAGAAGGTTTAAAGTCCAAATATGAGAGAGAAAGTTAAATCAGAAACAAGGACAGCAGATTGGAATAGGGCAGATTTTAGACAGATGAGTGAGCTAACTGAGGTGAGGTGGAAAAAATAAATTGGCAAGACTGGACTGTTGATTAACAATGGAATGTTTTTAAAAAGGAGATTGCAACGGTGCAGAATAAATATGCACCATTAAAAAAGGAGACAACCTCAAATTTCAGGATTCCATGAACAACTAAGAGCTTAGAAACAAAGTAAAATTGAAGGAGAGCATACAGGGCTGAGACATAAAAACAGAAAATAAGGAAAGGGGTTAAGAGACAGTGCATCAGGAGAGAATTTCAAAAAATATTAAAAGGTAACAGTAAACTTTTCTACAATTATTAAATGTGAGGTGGGACCCAAGAGGTGAGGATGGTGAGTTAGTAATGGATAAATGTAAATCGGCAGGGATACTGAAGTACTTAAATGCATCAATATTTACAAAAAAGGATATTGGGAAGGTGGTAAATGCTGAAATGATTAAAAGCGAAATGGGACACATTAAATAAAGTAGTTGGAGAAGCTGAAAGAGGATAAAGCATCAGGACTTGAAGTAATACAACCGAGGGTCTCAAGGAAAATGAGGGCGGGGGCACAGAAACAGAAACAGAAGGTGCCCTCAGTATTGTATTTCAGGGTTCTATTGCGTGTGGATGCGTGCCAGAGGACTGCAGAGTGGCCAATGTAATACCCATTTTCAAAGCGAGACTGTGCTAACCTGGGTTAGCAGGGCAGATAGTTTATCATCTGTGCTCGCTGACCTACTTGGCTCCCAGTGCAGCAATGTCTTCATTTTAAAATTCTCATCCTGGTTTTCAAATCCCTCCATGGTCTCGCCCCTCCCTCTCTCTAACCTCCTCCAGCCCTACAACCCTCCAAGATCTCTGCACTGCTCCAATTCTGGCCTTTTGCGCATCCCTGATTTTAACTGTCCCACAAAGCAGGCCCTACTCCTGCTCCTGTTTTTTATGTCCACCATTGGCAACCATGCTTCAACTGCCTAGGCCCTAAGCTCTGGAATTCTCTCCCTAAACCCCTCTGCATCTCTCCCCTCCTTTAAGATGCTCCTTAAAACCTACCTCCGACCAAGCTTTTGGTGACCTACGGCTCGGTGCCAAATTTTGATGGATAATGCTGCTGTGAAGTGCCGTGGGATTTTCTACTAAGTTAAAGGCACGACATAAATGCAAGTTGTTGTTGTAGTGGGGGAAATTTCGGCGTCTTTAATTACTACATATCGAGATGAATAGAAAATTATTAGAAGAACCAACTCACATTTCAGGCAAGGAGATCGTGCTGAACAAACCTGGTGGATGTGGTGTACCTGGACCAGCAGAAAGCTGCCACACAGGGGACTATTGGAGAAGATTAACAGGTAAAGAAAGAAGGAAAAGGGTAAACAATTAGGTAAGGGTAGCAATTTTGATTAAAAACTAATTAGAAAGGAGGAGAGTCGGAATTAAAGGCAATTTTTCCAGAGAGTGGTCCTTTCTGGGGCTACTTCTGTTCACTGTGTACACCAGTGATTTGGATATAATGTTCCCCCTAATTTTGTTCTGTGCACAGTCCCAAATTGCCTCCTTCTGTGCTGTAACCATTCTATGATTCTTGTGGGATTGGACATCCATAGTGAAAAAGAGACGGTTACATCTCTAACTTTTCCCAGTTTTGACGAAAGGTCATCGACCTGAAATGTTAACTGTTTCTCTCTCCACAGGTGCTGCCTGACCTGCCGAGTATTTTCAGCGTTCTATTTTTATTTCCGATTTCCAGCATCTGCAATATTCTGCTTTTGTACTGGAAAAATTGGGTCGTTTTCATTACAGTTGGGGAGATTATGGGGTGATTTGTTAGAGGTGTTTAAAATTGTAAAAGCTTCTATAGGTATGTAAAAAGGAAAAGATTAGTGAAAGTAAATGTTGGTCCTCTACAGGCTGAGACAGGAGAAATTATAATGGGGAATAAGGAAATGGCAGAGAAATTAAACAAATACTTCATGTCTGTCTTCACGGAAGAAGACGCAAAAACCTTCCCGGAAATAATGGAAAACCAAGGTACTAGCGAGAATGAGGAACTGAAAGAAATTAGTAAAAAAAGAGTACTGGAGAAATGAATGCGACTGAAAGCCAATAAATCCCCTTGATCTGATGGCCTAGGGTTTTGAAAGAGGTGGCTATAGAGATAGTGAATGTATTGGTTGTCATTTTCCAAAATGGTTCCCGCAGATTGCAAGGTTGCAAATGCAACCGCACGATTTAAGAAAGGAGGGAGAGAGAAAACAGGAACTACAGACCAGTTAGCCTGACATCAGTCGTCGGGGAAATTCTAGAATCTATTAAGGACATTGGGGGGGGGGGGGGCAGAGAGAAGAAAGGAGGATGGGTTGAGAGAGAGAGAGAGAGAGAGAGAGAGAGAGAGAGAGAGAGAGAGAGAGAGAGAGGGGGGATGGGTCGAGAGAGAGAGAGAGAGAGGGGATGGGTCGAGAGAGAGAGAGAGAGAGAGAGGAGGATGGGGAGAGAGAGGGAGAGAGAGGAGGATGGGGAGAGAGAGGGAGAGAGAGGAGGATGGGGGGGGGGAAGAGAGAGAGAGAGAGAGAGAGGGGGGGAGGAGGATGGGTCGAGAGAGAGAGGAGGATGGGTCGAGAGAGAGAGGAGGATGGGTCGAGAGAGAGAGAGGAGGATGGGTCGAGAGAGAGAGAGGAGGATGGGTCGAGAGAGAGGAGGATGGGTCGAGAGAGAGAGAGAGAGGAGGATGGGTCGAGAGAGAGAGAGAGAGAGAGAGAGAGAGAGGAGGATGGGTCGAGAGAGAGAGAGAGAGAGAGAGAGAGAGAGAGAGAGAGGAGGATGGGTCGAGAGAGAGAGGAGGATGGGTCGAGAGAGAGAGGAGGATGGGTCGACAGAGACAGAGAGAGAGAGAGAGAGGAGGATGGGTCGAGAGAGAGAGAGAGAGAGAGAGGAGGATGGGTCGAGAGAGAGAGAGAGGAGGATGGGTCGAGAGAGAGGAGGATGGGTCGAGAGAGAGGAGGATGGGTCGAGAGAGAGGAGGATGGGTCGAGAGAGAGAGAGAGAGAGAGAGAGGAGGATGGGTCGAGAGAGAGAGGGAGGAGGATGGGTCGAGAGAGAGGAGGATGGGTCGAGAGGAGGGCGAAAGAGAGAGTGGATCGAAAGGGAGAAGAGGGGTTTGGAGAGGAGGTGGTCAGGAACTCGGGGGGGGGGTGGTGTCAGGGGCATGAGGCAGGGGTTAAAGAGCAGTGGGGATGGGGGAAGAACGCGATCCAGGTCTAAAGGGGAGGGAGATGAGAACGAGAACCTATCCAAATCGTAAGACGGATCACGTTCTTCCAAACTCACCTCCTTTCCACCCATACCACTCTCTCCGCACCCCGCCCAGCCACTTCCCTAGAACTGGATGATTTTTCAGAAAGCGCGGCGTGAGTGTAGTAAGTAACATCATTGGACTGGATGAAATCTGGAAGTCATGACACTGTCACTATTCACTGCATCTATAGAATCCGTCTGTACGTCTGTCTCTCTGTCCGCTATACACTCAAAAGTTAAAGAGCGTACCTACATATATGTTATATCAAAAGAAAGCTGATGATCAGGGGAGTGTCATAGGTATATTTACTTTTTGGTCAGACAAAAATTGTTCGGACAGTATACAAAAAACGTTCAAAAATCCACTCATTAGCGGTTGACCAATCCTACCGCTCATTAGCGTTGAGCGACGTGATGGTTGACCAATCCTACGGGGTGGGCGGGGCCTAATCATTCAAACTGCTGTTGGTGCGGGACCTGAGTGGCGGCCATTAAACACCTGCTGGGCCTCAAGCTAAAAAAAATGGTAATGGAGGTGAGGAAATTGTTGATTCATTGGTATTGACATTAACCACTGGAGGCAATGCCAGAAATGACACAGATGGGGATTAAATGATATGAAGTATAGATTTCCAGCAAAAAAAAAGTTGGTTTTAAAAGAAAAAAAACATCCATTTGCAAAGGAGTGCATGATATACTAAGTTCGCGTTTAACGTTTTATGAGGCATTTTAAGATAACGGATACCCAGCTGAACCCTGGAGGTAAGCTCGTTTTCCTCAGGCCTCGAAGCCTCTCCTCGCCAGCCACACCCGAGCTAGGCACCGCCCCTCCCACTGGGCCCGATTCCAAACTAGTGGCCCGCGATCGCCGCCATCTTGGTAAAGGCTGGCGGGGCGGGACAGAGCTATCGCCACCATCTTGGTAAAGGCTGGCGTGGGCAGAGCCGCCACCACCACCATCTTGGTAAAGGTGGGGGGGACGCAAGTTGGGGTACCTTGGGCTGGGCCGGACAACCGCACGGCCCGAGACAGAGCGGGGGAACGGCGAAGCCGGAGCTCAGCTGGGGTCACTCGCACCGGACCTCACCGCTACGCCACGCATGGAACCTCCGGCTCACTAAGCTCTCCTTCTCCCTCTCCTCCTTCTCCCCCCCCCTCGCTCTCTCTCTCTCTCCCCCCCCTCGCTCTCTCTCTCTCTCCCCCCCCTCGCTCTCTCTCTCCCCCCCCCGCTCC